>NW_027279269.1:0-52459 GCF_046629955.1 Centroberyx affinis | reverse complement strand
GGTGACCATGTCCCGGGAGGAGGTGCCGCCTCCTAAGTGTGACGTCAGGAGTGTTCTGAGTCCCTACCCGCTGGTCCTGCCCTCCCCCCTTCCCAGATACACTGGAGCATGTGCAGAACGGGGGCCAGCTATACCTGAGCTACAGGTACAAACCACTTAACCACACAGTGAGAGCACTGGTTCTCAAACTTTTTGGCCCTTAAAACAAAGCTATGCCTTCTCACGACCCCCCGTCACAGGCAGACAGATGCAGTGTTGATCAGTTCAACCAAAAAATGATTTTCCCTTTTCAGTTTGTTTCATTTGATTATCAAACGAGGCCTAGAGGCGGAAAACTATTTAGTATTTCACAAGAAAAAAGCAAAAAATAGAGAAAAATGAGAAAAACTCCCTTGAAATTTGTACAGTTTAAATACAGTATGTTTTTCTCCTATCCCATAAATCATCTCACAACCACCCAAAATTATCTCACCCACAGTTTGAGAACTGCTGAGTTAAATAGTCTGTATAAAATGCAACAGTATACAGGCTGTGCAGACGGCAGTCAATAAGAAAATGAAGCGTAGATGCAATTGCTAACAGCTCAGCAACAAACCAGCCTGGTCTCCCAAAAATTTTGTGAAATGAGCATGATGTTTAAAACGTGAATATGTGCTCCGTGGTCGAACAGTTTTTCCTCATTTTCCACATTTCCCCACCACAAAAGGACTCAATGAAGGAGACTCAGCTAGAAATGGCTGTAGTTTGACACTGAAATAATGTGAATGAAACTAAGGTGTGGAGGGAAGGGTAGTGGATACATTTGCCTTCGACTCTGATGATGATGGGTTCAATTCACACTCGATGAGTTTCTACTGTGAGTGAAGTTTTCATTTTCATTTTAGTATTTAACCATGACCAAAACCTTATCCTAACCTTATTTTAGTTGCCTAACCTTAACCAAAATTTTAGTTGCGTAAACCTAACCCTATCCTTAATTGAAGTTTTTTTGCTTGCGGAAACTTAACCAACTTAACCTTAAAATGGCATGTCCAATTTGTGCTATTGTGACATAATCATGTCGTGGCGGAGGAACGTAATCGGCACATTATTTGTGTCCACAACACTTATCCTGTGTTTAGTTCAAGCTTATTTCATGAAATTTTATGCCAGTGTGTTGAAGAAACTGCTGAAGTACCGCATCACATCGAAATCAAGAAACATTGTGTCCTCACAATTATCTCACGACGGACCTGCTACAAGCAAAAGAAATAGGAAGCAAAATTTCATGTATTTAACTCCGACTGTGTTCACCTGTGTTAATTTTCACATCCCTTTCAAATTTAATCACGGTCTTAGATGTTTGATGAAAATGTCTTTTAAAGATAATCACAGCATCTTGATTTAATTTAGTCAATTACTCACTGACTGAAGTTAGGAATTAGTGCAGCGTAATTAGAGTAGATTTCATTTGCAACATTTAGATATTTCACAATTTATCTTCATATCTACATTCACATCACAGCTATCTTTGGGAACGTTGTCATGGTGGACAAACAAGCTCTCTGCTCATTTTCATTTGCTAGTCGGCAATATATTGGATATATAAACTTTATTCATTCTAAATTGTCTTCTAACACAATAATAACAGAACAGCTTTTCCAGGGATGATAATAATGATTATCAAAAACAGAGTGAAATGAAATTGTTTCTGATATCATCATGACGCAGAATTTCTACTCATCAAAGTCATCATTAATTTAATAAAAAAAGACACATTCTCTTCATTCTCATCATTAACTTTCTGACACGTATAACGCTGATGTTCACAATCAATGTATTTACTACACCTTGTTGTGTGAGCTCTTTCTTGTTGTACCTGCCAATAGCACTCAGTATGTTAGCTTGTTATCTCATTACTCAGCAAGGTAACAATGAAACACCTTTTTTAAAAAATATTCCCTTTCTCTCTTTTCTCATTATCCTGTCACCTGCATGTCTCACTCTCCTTCTCTCCATCTCCCTCTCCCTAGGCGGTGCAGGAGGAGGTTTCTATCCCAGGATCCTTTGCAAAACTGAGCTATTTGAGCACCCGTGCGGCTGGCTACCTCTCTCTGCTGCGGATCCTCCTCACCCCTCCCTCCTCATCCTCCCCCGTCTCGCCGCTGGGCGGTCTGTCCAAGGTGCATGTCCGCGCCTCAGTCCAGGGCCGGCTGTACCAGCGCTGGTACCCCGCCGGGCCCAGCCTGGTCCACAGGATGGTCTGGAACAAGACTGATGTTTACGGCCAGGAGGTCTGGGGCCTCACTCACGCCACTGGTAGGCAGAATGTAATACGTGGGGTCTCTACTCATTCTCAACGCTGTTCATGTATGATTCTGTTTCTGTCATGCACTTTTGGCTGGTTAAGAAGAGGAGTCACATGAATTAAGGAATTCAGAAATCTCAGGGAAGCAAAAGAAAGCGCATGTAATTTGGCGCTTTGAGTAGGACTAGGCCAGCCAGGATGTTTGGAGGGGAAACCCAGATCAGGTGGAGGGGCGGGGTGCTTATGAAATTGACTCCTATTCAGTTGTAGCCACCAAGAATACCCATTGTTGGGCATTGATCAACATGAAAATGAATACTTGTCAAAACTGACTGAATACACTGAATTCACTGTCTCTCTGTTTCTGTCTCTTTGTGTCTCTCTCTCTCTCTCTCTCTCTCTCTCTCTCTCTCTCTCACACACACACACACACACAGGCCTACATACAGATAGAGAGAGAGGGAGAGAGAGATAATTCAGTGTATTCAGTCAGTTTTGACAAGTATTCATTTTCATGATGCCCAACAATATGTGGTCATCTGGCATGCCTTCACTGTACGCCGCCACCACTGGCATGCACATTCCAGAATTAGGCGGCCGCTGTTTAAAAGAGAGTATGCCTATATGTTTTGGGGGAAGCCAACATACTTGAAGAAACAGTAGTGCTAAATTGACCCACTTGGGATTAGAATCCAGGATCTCTGGCCTATGCCAGTAAAGCCTATGCTTTACCAACCAAGCTAAACCTAAAATGATGCCGCAATTAGGCTCATAGAGTTTTACAGTAAAGTTTATAGTGAAGATGGTAAAGTTTTCTGAATTTTTTAGCCAATCGGCCAACAGAGTGACTTTGAAATGTCCGTCTAAACATCACAAAGCATCACTAAACGTCACAGAGGCTTAAACCTTTGAACTGTAAATTGGTAACTTGTGAGATAATGTTTCCATTATCCACGTTTACCATTCTCCCAGTGAAAGGTAGTAGAGACACAGTGGAACAGGAAGGGAAAGGGTCGGGACTTTCTGTAAGTACCGAGATATCAGGAATACCGGAAGCTTTGTCCGCTGGAGTGTACGGTCTCGTGCTACGATTGCATCTCTCCATCCCCAGGCCTTCTCTCTCTCCTTCTGATCCGTCCCTCTTCTCCTTATCTGCTAGAGCAGCATTTCATCTGTTCCAGCTCTCTCCTGATCTTTCACCTCCTTTATACTCAAATGATCACACTTTTTTTTGCCCTTCCCCAGTAACCCACCTCTCCCCCCTACCTTTCCCCAACTCCCCCCCCCCCCCCCCTTGCCTCCTATCTTCCTCTACCCTCACACTCTTTCCTGTGTATCTGTCCTCTCCTGAACCCTCTTTTCTTCTCTTCCTCGCTTGTTATTTCCTCCGTTCTCTCTGATCTCCCCTGTTACCTCTCTCCTGTCTTCCTCTGCCCTCTGTGTTCTCTCTTCTCCACCCATGTTTTCCCCTGATCCTTCCCTCTGTATAGTTCCTGGTGCTTTGTTGCCACGACGCACACACACATACGCACACACACAGGTGTATGCGCACACACACACACACACACACCCTGCATACTCACGCATAGACAGAGAGAGGGAGAGAAAGAGAGATCATGCTCTGTTTGCTGGGGTGAACACATTGCCTGAGGCTTCAGCAGAGGGGAATGAAAGCTTTCACCTGTGAGATATTGAGTGTGCATTTATGTACTAGTGTGCATGCGCATTTGTTTGTGTGTGTGAGTGTGTGCTGTTGTGTGTGTTGCTGCTCTTTTAATATAGCTACAGTAATATTCTGTTGTGAAGCAGTTCTCAAAACACATTCCCTTTGAGAATGCTTTGTCCGTTTTGTCCTGGAAAAGCCCTGTACCTTAAAAATAAAAAAAACCCATCAGTTTTATTGTAGAATTGCGAAAAACTGGACAATGGCCCAACTGATGTATTCCAACTGATGTATTGATGCCCAACTGTATTATTCCAGTTTTCAATGCATTTCTATAACGATAAATTAGTTTCAGGTTCATGAAACAGGTTCTTCAGTGAGGTACAATGTGAGCGGAAGGGTCATGATTTGCATATTACTAATTAATATGTTGCTTTTTCAAATATGTAAATTATTTGTAGGATAGAGTTTAGTGTGTAGCCAAGCGTTACTTCTATTCAGATTTGAACCAGACGCCTCTCAGTGTTTTCTCTGTACTGCAAAAACACATTCACAAGAACTATCACAGCCTAACACTGAATTCAGTTTCTGAATGAAGTTAAGAGATTGTTTTCTGACTTGGAACTTTTGTGCAATACTATATGGTTTATTTTTCTCCTTCATCCCCCAATCCCCCAAATTGCCCTTTATTTTCCCTCCCCAATCGCTTTATTGATTGCATCCATTGAGTTGGAGATTTAGGTAGGACCTGGCGTTCCTGGCAAGAGTGTGTATCTCTGCATTAAAGGGATTCTCCTGCTTGCGTGTGCCACCATCTCTACTATTCTTTACCCAGGCTTTGCTCCTCAGTTCTCTTTGAATGCTGAACAACTCACAGGCATGCCAGTGTACACTTAAGCAAGTTAGAGAGATCAACAGCAACAGTGATTGACAGCGACAGCTATTCTTACACCACACCTGTGTCAGGTGCATTTCTTGTCAGGCTGTCATCACGTTACTGTATCATCTTCTACCAAATCATACTTCACTTGAGCCGTGTCATATAATTTAGTCTGACTGCTACATTAACTGCAGCAATAATATGCAATTACTACTGCTTTAAATATAGGAGAAAGAACGATTTTGCGTTGCATAGCATTTACTTAAAACACAAAAATAAAAAAAATCACAAAACATCTGCTGCAGTGAAATCCATCTTTTTTGTAATGAAAGAATGTAATTATTTTTATTTTTTAATTTAACTAACATCTGTAACAGAGCAAATTACTTCTAATAGAAACCTTGCCCACCTGTCACATTTGATGCATGGGTTTATTTGTGTGTGTGCGTGCGTGTGTGTGTGTGTGTGTGTGTGTGTGTGTGTGTTTAAGAATAACGTGCATGCATGTATGTTTGTCTGTCTGCTTCCATGTGTTTGGGGAGCTTCTGAAGCTTTGTCACCTGCTGCCATTAAATATATTCCAAGTCTGAAGTGGAAAATTGCCGTTCAAACATATTTAATCCTGCTAAACCAAAAAAGGCTGTTGATAGTTGTTACTTGCAGTGGGGAGCGCCGCACAGTGTATCATTACAGCCAAGAGGCCAGGCAGCTAATTCTAGGGCTCCTTCATAAAGACGGGCTCCTCCTGATTACGCCTCCACTTCTCACTGATCTCACTCACACACACACACTGATGAGGTCTCATTACAAGCCTTTCATCTGTCTCACCATTCGATATAATATAGTGTTGAGGGAGATGGGGAACGCCTGTGTGTGCGTGCGTGCTTATGGGTGTGTATCCTGGTCTATCATGTTCCATAACTGTGAGACCGCATCAAATCAATTCACTGAAGATAGTGTTTTACACAGCAGGGCTAATTCTTACTGTATATAGTGGTAAAATCCTGTATGTGTGTGTGTGCGTGTTTCAGTGTCAGTTGGCTACGAGTATGAGTTGTGCCCCGGCATTATCCAATGGGAGAGGAGGACTGCTCTGATGCAGGGATTTGAACTGGTCCCCTCTAACCTGGGAGGATGGTCTCTGGACAAACACCACGCTCTCAACATACGCAGTGGTGAGTAGGAGTGATGTACACACATAAACCTGTACAAAAAATGCATAGTCACACACAAAAAGTCACACACTTGGAGGCCAGCAGCCACACATGGCCACATACACAGATGTGTTATGTGCACAAAGAATAGAATGGAGTAGAATAGAATAAATCAATAATCACACAACACAGGCACAACGCTACTAGTATATATTCCCATTCATAATTACAAAAAAAAGCCCAAAAAGTGCAGTTTCTTGGTGGGGACTTGGTGAGATTCAGGTAAAGAATTCAATAAGGTAACGGCATGTGGGATAAAAGACATTCTTGCAGACATTTTTCATGGTTCTGGGCATATCTGTAGCATAAATGATTACCGAAAATTTGCTGAGCCTTTTTCCTGGACTGACTCACATATTGTACATCTCAGGACTGGAAAGCTTCTAAATGTGGCATTTAAATCTGTATGCATTCTGTCTGTCCCCAGGAATCCTTCACAAGGGAAATGGGGAAAATGTCTTCCTCTCCCAGCAGCCCCCTGTCATCAGTACAGTGATGGGGAATGGTTTCTACCGGAGCGTCCCCTGCGGTCCCAGCTGCAGCGGCGCGGCCCGGGACATGATGCTGTTTGCCCCGGTGGCGCTGGCCTGCGGCCCTGATGGCTCTCTCTACCTGGGGGACTTCAATTTCATCCGCAGGGTCCATCCTGACGGATTCACCAGGACCATACTGGAACTCAAGTGAGAGTCATGATCTTGTTGGGTTTGAGTGGGATAAATTGAGCTGATTTGATCTTGGCAGGGATCTCCTAGAGTGAAATGCTAATGGGATGCGTTGGGATTTTGAGCACTGGGCTCGATAAAATTGGCTTTGATTATATGTGTTAGCATGGCTTTAGCTCTGGTTGGCATCTGCGGTTACGATCTGTTTGATCTCTATGCATTCTGAAGCTTTTCTTTATGAAAAAGCCGAGTCTGTGGGGTTCAGACATCATAGACTCTAAACTACCTCTTTAGGACTTGAGAGAAGCTGAGAGTCTTTGCTGTGAAACAAAGATATTTTTTTGTGGATTATGACGATGATATCTCCTGCTGTGCTGCAGGCACTACATTCTCTATTTCTGTATTTTCTCAAGCGTAGCATCTCAATGGGATTCCACAGTCATTTGTCCTGTAGAGTGTTCTCCTTATGTAACTTTACTCTCTCATTCTCTGTTATTATTGTATCTCTGACTAATATTTCTGGTTCAGACGGAGGTTTCATAGTGTCTGTATTTGATACTTTCCTGTCCTCTGGGAGGAAATGCCAAAAAGCTTCCTGTTTAGGTTAATATTTAATGTGGAACAATACAGCAGTCTAAATCAACCCTAATCTTGCTTTATGAGAGGAAAACTGACTTATTACAGTCTATGAAATTTTGAGTGACTCTCGTTAGTATCGTAAATGATGGTTTTTTATATATTTTTTCCTTCTCTTTTCTTCTTTTTAAACGCTCCTTTATGGCTTGTTCAGGAACCGGGATACCAGACACAGGTGAGAATTAGTGATTAACACTCCCTTTTCATATGTGTGCACACACTTTAGTCACACACACACACACAGCACAAAGAAAATGCAAAAAGTAATGGGCATGTTGTGAACGGCCTCACAGCACCTCTTCCTTGTTTTGTTTGATGCCAACAAAATCTCCATATACTCTGGGCGAGGTCAGATCTATCAAATCCTCATTTTAATTTCACTAGATGATGACATTAAATTTGCAAATTGGAAACCGGCCAAAATGACAAGGATTGCATGTTTTAGAGGATTACTAGAGGTCGGTTTGGAGGATGCTGCGCTTCATTCACTTCCTGAGCTGGACTAAACGGCGGCGGCCTGGCATGGCCCTGGCACCGTCCCTGGCACCGAGCCTTGATGGTAGTGTGAGCTCTGCACACCATGTAAGACAGAAGATTAGACAGATGTGATAGGCTGTGTGTGTGTGCATGTTTGTATGAATGTGTGTGCCTGTGTGTGTGTGTGTGCCACTATCAGGGGTTATATCGAGCCGTGTGTGTGTGAGAGAGACGGAAAGAGAGAGAGAGTGAGGGCTTATCCGATTTGAAAAGAGAGGATTTGTCAAGATGCCATATCTCTAGCATGCCAGAGTTTCACACCATGCAACAAGGATAACCTGGCAGGGTGTTTACGCGTGTATGTTTGAGCGTGTGGATATGTCCATATGTGTAAAAATGCACTGTAAATGTGCCTATATTGTACATGTCCATTCTATAATAAGTTTCTACTGTATACTCTAAGCCTATGAGCTGAATTCTTCCCGAGGCACTTTGGATACACCTTCCCCATCCTATCACTCTTTCCCTTAGTTGCACTTCCTCCTTTTCCACACAGCAGCTTTTTACTCTTAGCAGCATGTTAGTGTTTCTCCTTTATTCTATACTATTGTTCTCCCAAGTCAAATACATTAATTATTCATCTTTATTCAGCTTTCAAAGCTTTTCACTCCACTTTCTTCCCAGCAAAGTGCCTATCAGCCAACAGGGCTTCAAAACAAGGCGCTCTCCGAGGGGAGACAATATGGGGTGTACTCACCGTAAAAACCATTGTCTATTCTTTCACTTCAAGAGTTTCAGCGAGGAGTAAAGCAAATAGGAGAGGAAGTCCTCTGCAATATTATCTGAGAGTGCAGATGGTGGATTCAGAGAGACAGTCAGGAACAGCTAGATCACTATGTCTATCAGCTCTGATCACTGCTTCGTTATGTGGGGAGGGAACAAGAGATGCTGGAGTGGGACTGTTTGTGTTGCGGTTGTTATTGTTTATTTGCGTTCCGCTGGATAGATGCGTTCTGAGCTGTGAGCATCTAATTGAGATGAAGACAGGTGAAGCGATTCGTAATCAGTTACTGTGCACCGTGCAGCGCTTTTGGTAGTTGTGAGAGCCCCAACAAATATGATATGCTGGCAGCACGAAGCAGCAGCATACTTTGGAACTCAGTGAATAACTCTCTTAGGATCAAATATAAATTATGCATGTGCAGTTCAGTGCAGAGTTCTGTAAACAGTTATGCACTTAATGGACTAGATGACTGACAGCAGCCTGGCGTTTGTCGTAGTGTTTTTTTTTTTTTTTTTCTCTGGGTTGTGAGAAGGTTCACGATGTCATGGGGGGGGGAGGGGGGGGATGAGGGGCAGAAGAGTCTCAAGAGCACACAACAACCTTCCAGAGCAAAAAAAATTATAGGAGCCTGTTTAGACGCCTGCAAAAGAAAATACTGATAAATTCAGAAAGCATGTGCCACAAAAAAAAAACATTAGAACATTAGAAATAAGTTGCTTGACATTGTAATTCCCCTTGCATGACATTGGATTGCCCAGAAAAAGCACCTAGATGGGGGGTCTTAGAGTTTAATTGGAAAGAAACCTCTGACCAGACCCAGCTGACATCAGATTTAATGCTCAACAGTAATTGCTAGGATTTTGGTCAGTTAAAATGTTCAAAGTGCTATATTTAAATCCTCTCACACATAATGCCAAGCACATTGGTTGAAGCCTAAATAATGGCTGTTACAATATCAAAGGTTTGAAGTAATTAATGGAATGTAGACTATAGCAAGTCATGTGTATGCAATGACAGTCTGTCCATAGTAATGCCAATTAGCACTCTTCCACAAGGTGTGCAGCTCACACTCAATATAGGCTGAATGAAGCCAAATGTGTCGTGCTATCTCAGGCCAGGGAGTTACATCAAAATCGTGACAAAAATCACGTTTTCATAAAAATAACTGTGATACATGAATTATACAGGCTTTACGTCTACACAACATTTTTGTACTCCTTTCTGAATACACTTCTTGTCATTTTGGCCAATGTTCCACACATGTTTCTTATAAGCCAACCAGCAAAAAACACAATGAACAATAGGTATGTCCTGGAGGCTGGTTTGGCTAAGGCGTGTACCATGTAATCATGATGTCCTGGGTTTGATTCTGGCCTGGCACCTTTGTTGCATGTCATCTTTCAGTTTTCTCTCCATTGTTAACAATCAAACAAAGCAAAAATGACGAAAAAGAGAGCATGAAATTCAATCAAATTTGTGATTTTAGGTTATATACGTAGTTGTGTCTTGCTCAGGATTCCCATATACCTATTGTGACGTTACTATTCTTCATTGCAAAGCAGCAAGACAGAAGTACCCTAATGAAATTAACAGCCAGTGTTATTTGAGTGTAATTAAATTTGTTAATAGAAGTACATAGTAGGTTTTGGCATGTCCATAACTTCGAAAAGATGTAATAAGGTTGTGTGAAACTCGCTAAGTATTTATTTTCTTCCCCCTATTGCACATATTCAGCACTATATGTACATATTTTTGAAAACCTTTTTTTTTTTTCAAAATAATTTTACAAATCAAAACCTGTGCAAGATTTTCTCGTGATATTGTTTTATATCAGTGTATTATATTATATTTTTCATTAGATTTGGATTTAATTTTAACAGTTTATCTGGCAAACATACAGGAGGTGGACAAAATAACAGAAACACCTAACAATATACATCAAGTATCCAATAAGGAGCAGGCAAAGGCGGGACCAGAATTATAGAACATAAGGGGCTCAGGGGCAGTGACATTAAGGTGTCCTCCCCAGGGTAACATTTTTTCTTTTCAGTTGCTAAATACATAAATGTGGTACAATTTCAGAGACTACATCACCTAAAGATTTTCCTGAGGAGAGCATAAAAATGAAATGACTGAAAAAGTCGTGCTGTTTTAAGTGGGATCAAAGGTGCTCTCGGGGATAGTGATCTTTGGAGATTACTGCTGATACAATGGCTTAATTGGACTGACTACAATTGACTGGTAATTATCTAGGTTATGCCACTGGTCACTAGTTATCAGTAATGAACTAGAATTAAAACAACTGTGAACAATAGTGTGGTTCCCTTTCTGCATAATACAGACATGAATGATAATGTTAGGCCACAGAGTAAGATGAAAATGTTCTTGGTAGAAAGCATATAGACCTGCTTTTGATTGAATCTAGAAGTATAGTCACATTATAAGCAAGTAACACCAATGTGAATTTGAGCTTGAGTACATGACATCAATTGAGTTCATGACATGTTCATCCAAAAATAATGAATGGATGGATGGAAAACCCAGAAGGGATTTTGTATCAAGGTGATTGTTTGGTGAAAGAAACAGTATCTGCAGTTATTTTACACAAATATTTGTCATGATTCAAGATCCTGCCACATTTAATGATATTGCAGTTGTTGTGATCAATTCACCTGCAATTCAGGCACCAACTGTTTGTTGGTACTCTGTTAGTTTCCTCATGCTGCTATGAAAGCTCACATATAAAAGTGGTGATTGTCAGACCACTTATAAAGCCAACACATACTGCTTGCCATTGAAATTGATATGGGTCACCTTTGTAATTTTGATTTAGTTACTTCAAAATGAAATATATACTCTAACAAAAATAACAGCATCACAATATTGCATGTTCCTGGAGATTAGTAACATAAAGCTAAGATATTCTTACAGTATATCCTGTGTTGCTGTGATACTTTACTTTCTACCTTTCCTTCCCCTATAGAGCTTTACTGTCTGTTAACCTTGTATTCCCTCTCCCAGTACCAGTCCAGCTCACAAGTACTACCTGGCCATGGACCCGATGGGGGAGGTCCTTTACGTGTCTGACACCAGCAGCCGCAGGGTGTACCGGGTCAGGAACCTCATGCAGCCAAAAGACCCGGCCCGTAACCTGGAGGTGGTGGCCGGGACCGGGGAACAGTGTCTACCTTTCGACCAGAGCCACTGCGGAGAAGGAGGGAAGGCCACTGAGGCTGCACTCAACAACCCCCGAGGTAGGAGAGGCTGGAGACACGATATACATGAAGAAACTCACTCTTACAATCAGTGTAGGCTACAGCTACATGCTGTCTCTGCCAAGCATTTGCCAAGCACAACGCATGTATTAACTATCCTGGACTACTTTTATCATCCCTCCAGACTAATGTATACAACATTTGCTTGGACTGTTTTGTGATCTGTTTTGTGATCCATACATACACTCAGGCACAGCTAGGCACACACACGTAGGCACACCGGTGTAGAACTAAGGCCACTATACCAATACCAATATTTTTGTATTTAAGCTGATATTCAATATCCTTCTTTTTTTCCATTTTCATGCCAAAGAATTACAAGTAGTCTGTGTTTCAATCATAATTTATTCCTTGGCAGGGTGCAAAAGCTTCTGAAACAGTATTTAGAACATGATCGGGACACTAAAACTCTCCATTGAATCGCAGACTAATGAAATTCATTCAGATGGGTTAGCAGCTCTTTAAGGCAGGGTGACCCACACCACCTACTGAATGGCTCTGGGACACATTACTGCCTTTAAATGAAGAATTCATTTCCAAAAAAAATCCCATTATTGATCAATTAAATGTATAAATGAAATGTGCAAAGAGAATTATATTCTATGATACTATAATTAGAATATATTTAATAAAAGGCCTGATATGTTGACAAACCGTTATACTGGTCTAACCCTGTGTAGGACCTTTGCCTACAGAACATTCTGAGTTCAGGTGCTGGAAACGTTCCTCATACAGGGATCCTGGTCCATGCTGACTCAATAGCATCACACAGTTCCTGCAGATTTTTAAGCAGAACTCTCATGCTGCCAACATCCCATAGGTTCTCTATTGGGGTGAGATCTGGGGACTCTGCAGACCGCAGGCCACTGGAGTAAACTAAAGCCACTCTCGTAATCCTGAAACCATCTTGAGCCGATGTGTGCTTTGGGCATTACCCTGCTGGACCTGTCCGTTTGAAAAAGGGCAGACTGTAAGATTGGGTGATATCAGTTTTTTTCATATCATGATATTGTGTCCACATTTTACCAGGTGATACAATTTTATCACTATTGACACTGTGAGATTAATGTCATTGGGATTCAAGTGGTCGTTTTTATATCACTGCGGATGTTACATTTCTGCTAATTCATCTCCTGCCTGTAGGTGGTAACTTCACTGTGGTACATAGTAAAGGAAAACTAAAAGGAAAACTGCTGGCATCTTGCCCTTGTTCAAGCACATTCTTTCATTGCAGACTGACCCTTATCTTACATTGTGAATTTGCATGTGCCAGTTATTAATTATTGGACAACAGGCATAATGAATGAATGTTCTATTATGGCTAACAAAAGACAATTACAACTCCCTTGTGATTCAAAGAGTTTTATTTTGAATGTTCTTCAAAGCAATAAGCGGGCCTAACATCAGCCTGTGCTTCATAAAATTCATCAAGTCCAACTCTTCATTATTAGACACTTATTTATTTATTATTTATACACCAAAGAGGCAATGGATGTTAAAACTAAATTACATGAATTTACCCGCAAATAACACAGCTTCATAGCCTAACTCTTTTGATTCAATTCACAGTGAGAACTGGAATAGTTTTTTAAAAAATCAATACAGTTTTTAGTGCATCTAGTCATTAAAATAAGCTTGGATAAAACATCACTAAGATCACCCAAAAATAAGGCATCAGAATTTGCTCTCTTAAAATGTGATGGAAATAGGGTTGGCTGTGAGTCTAAACCTGCCCAAATATAAAGTAGTCCTCATATTCAAACAAACAAAAAACAAACAAATAAAGGACAGTCTAATGTAGGCCACTATACCTTGAGGTTTCTGGCCCAAAATGAGCATGTTGACTTTGTCCAGCTTAAGCTGTGTGGAAATTGGGTCAGTACATTCCCCGCCGTGCTGATTGCCCACCCAGAGACGGCACCTTTTACACAAGTATTTTTGACTCTTGACATCAATGGAAAATGCTCTACATTTGATCATTGTATTTTTACCCTTCGCTAAAAGGTTCTTTATGCAAAGCTTGCATATAACTTCATACAAATCAGCTGGCTTTCCGCTATCATCTGTCTTTAACCCGAAGCACTAACAAACAGGTGGAGTAGCAACTCTCTTTGGCACTAGCCATCGTTTTAATTTCCCTCAAATTCCCCTCAGAGTGGCTGTTCACCTGAGCTTTATAATAATCTGCACTTACACCCTCTTCATACTGAGTGATGCATTACAGTTTTGGCTACACAGCAATACTAAAGATACTAAAACGTCACACAAAAGAGAATATAGAGCAGATTTTATAAGCGTAACTGGAAAAGCACCATAACCTCTCGAGACGGAGAAAGGAGAACCAGAATCTTATCGGAACAAAGGTCTTTTAAGAATTAGCGATTTAGAAGTTAATGTTAATTACGTTAATAGTAATCATATTAGCTTTAGTAGGCTTACATAGGTTTAATGAATTATGAATTATTCTGAAACATTTGTGGTAAATGAACCCATCATTTACTCACTATTCATAATTGCAAAATAGATAAATATGTCATCAATCTTCTTATTTAAGAATTAGGATGAGGCTATCTGCACATATCGGCCTAACTATAGCATATTATCCAGAGAGAAGCGGTAGCACGTTAAATTATAATGAATTAAAAGCACTAGCGTCTTATGTTGCTGACTTATGCATCAGAGTTTGCATGGCAAGGAATATAATGTATTATGATACCTTGTCTCTATGGTTCATTTTAGATGATCAGGCTACCAGACATTTCACTTTACCCAACACATGCAGTGACAACTTCTGTTGCATAGATTTTAGCATATTTTGAGTACTTATAATACCTTAGTTCAAACGAGTCTGTCTGCACAGACAGACCCGTCACCCTATGCTGCACAGCATAGGGTGACGAATGGGCCTCATATTGAAACTCAGTATATATTATTATATATTATTATTATGTATATTATAATACACTGTTATCTTTGTCATACAGTCTCTGATGGAAAACTAGTCAAGAACATAGGGACATAATGCAAGTTACATCTATACTGTCTCATGACTGCAGTTATAATGTGTCAGTAAGCATTATTTGGTCTTATAAGGATGGTCACAACACATTATGAGTGTGCTGTAATCCATTATGCGTGTCATTATAATATGCTATTAGCTATGGTAGTTGAAAGTTACCAGCAAATCTTGTTATCTGAGCTTACATTCTGTAATTCATTATCTTTTTATGTAGGTTTGGTCTACCTTAAGAAATTATTATAGCTGAATAGGATTAATATAATTAACATGACTATTTTGGGCTGGTTACAATGTAATTCCTCAATTCTGTGTGTTTGTGCATCACTTGATTGAAACATGTTACTTACGCCTTAAGCTCATAGACATGGAATGCAAAAAAAAAATATTACAGATAGATATGACATATGAGTTTTTAGGTAGTTTTAATGTTGACTGAATATTAACTTATTAAAAAACAAATAGGTTAATATGGAATGTCATTTTACTGAATCTCAATCCCTGTATAAGTATGAATTTTCCTTTGTTATGCTTTGATTACAAAAGATGTAATCATTTAAACTCTCTCTGCTCTCCTATAAAATTAGGAAAATATCACTTATGTCCCTTTCAAATATCTCAAATATTTAGGTAGGCTGTGGCATTCAAATGGTACTTAACTGTTCCTAAGGAGCCTAATGTGATCCAAGAAAACATTCCCCCCTCCATCACATCACCACCACCAGTCTGGACCGTTGAGACCAGCTACAGTAGGATGGATGCACGCTGTTTATGCCAAATCTGAGCCTGCCATCAGAAATTGGGATTGAACCAAGCAATGTTTTTCCACTCTTCGGTCCAGTTTTCGTGATCATCAGTGTTGGGGAAAGTTACTTTGGGGAAAGTTACTTTTAAAGGTAATTAATTTATTCCACATTACTTACCTTAAATAGTAACTAGTTATATTACATTACAAATTATTCTTTATTAAAAGTAACTTGGCTTGTGCTGCCAAGCATGTTGTTGATCATTGTTTTACAATGCAATTCAAGACTATTGCTCTATTTGTAAAACAATAAGCCAATCTCATTTATAACAAGCATATTTATTTTGCGTCTTAATTAGCAGGATGTTGTCTGAACAAGATGATGAAGCATTTTCACTTTTTTCCTAAGCACAATGAAGCAATATGTAAGAACAATAAGAATGCGGACGTGTTAAATTACTAGTTCTAACCAAAGATCATGGCACTGTCTTCTGCTGCTGTAGCCCATCTGCTTCAAGGTTTGATGAGTTGTTTATTCTGAGATGCCCTTTCTGCACGTCACTGTTGTACTGAGCTGTTATTTTGTTACTTGTCTGCTATCGTCTGTTAGCTTGAACACATCTTACCATTCTCCTCTGACCCCTCTCATCAATGAGGCGTTGTCACACATAGGACTGCTGCTGACTGGACGTTTTTTTGTTTGTTGCACTATTCTCAGTAAATTCTAGACAATTTAGTACATACAAATTCAAGGAGGGCGGCCGTTTCTGAGATGCTGGAACCAACACATCTGGCACCAATAATAATACCATGTTCAAAGTCTTTCCCATTCTGACGTTCAGTTGAACAGTAGGTGAACCTCTCAACCCTGTCAGCATGCTTTATACTTGTGCTTTATATTTATATACTGCTGTGTATGGCTTTATTTATACATGAATCGCTGTCTGGAGAAATGACCTGTTTTTGCGTAAATGGGGAGGTATACATAATTAAGTGTGGTATTTCTGTACATTGTCTGCATATGAATTGGTACATCTCTCTCACCTTTTCTGTACATATGCTACCTGCATCCACAAATATGTCTGATTATGATATTGATGATGACAATAGACATCAATACACATTTGCCTTACACAGTCACTTTTCTGAGCATATGGTGCCTCCATCTTGAGTTTTTAATAAGGTAGCCATCTAGAAATGCACATATCCAAATCTGTACATTCTGTACATGTTATCTACATCTGTCTCAGTATTTTTTTACACTGCACATGTGCACACCAAGACACTGTATGTATGGCCCTCTTTATCCCTGTTGATGTGGATATGAGCATATTTATCTTGTACAGTATATATAGTATGCTGCAATCTCACATATTGTTTTTCTTCAGATTCTCATTTTCCAATATTTATTCCATATTATTAATATTTTCATAATTGTATGTTTATTTCATGCTGCACATATTATTATAGTTAATATTTTTCATTCGTTTTTTTTCTTTGTCTCAGTAAGTTCTACTGCTACTACTGCTGCTATTTTACATCTTATCTTATCGTAAGAAACAACAGAAAAACTAAGTAACTGTGTACACTAACAGGTAACATCTGGATTGAGCTTGAGGAGGTTGCATTGGTACAAGGAAGAAAAAAATATGCATTCTGTCAACTTCCCTCACAAATCACACCCACGCACCTGGCCACCTCTTAGTCCCCAGTTCGCACTAGAGATTTATCCACAGGCCTGTCACTCAAGCTACACCCACGGCCCTCCATGGCCTCTCCTGTCAGTCATACTCAGCTAGCGTGCAGCAATCTGAAGTTGGAGGCAGAGAGCCGGTAGGAATCGATATAGAGAATAGTAGACAAATGTACTGTAGAGGTGTCTCCATTCTTCAAATGTCAGCGCTAGTAAATACAAACTAGTTCCAAATTTGATAGCAGAACTTTATTTCCCCTAACTTCCAAAGTTCCCACAGGATATTCACTCCATCAATAGAAGAAGAAGAGGGTGAAGATGAAGATGGAGGAGAAGAAGAATGCTTTATGGATGTTGTCCATCCTTGCCACAATTTGAAAGATGGTCTGAAGGCTATTATTCTCCCTATGTGCGCCCTTCATACCTTAGAACATGCTGTATCTCAGCCTTCATACACTAATTGAATATTCTGTCCCTAGACTCCTCCTGTTCACCCAGGGTCAGGTATTTTATACTCTCTGACTCACTGCACTTCACAGGCTCTTCTGTGGCCATTGTGCTCCAACTAACCAGCTCTTATAAAGGCTCTGGAGATTTCTGCCTAGAGCACCCTGTTCCCTGTCATCCATCTGCCACAGCCGTTCCCCTCCTCCTTCCCCTACCCTCTTACCAATGGTAATGAGTGGTAGACTTCACAGAGAAGTATCTGTCAGTTTCTTTTTTGAAGCTGTGGC
This sequence comes from Centroberyx affinis, assembly GCF_046629955.1. NCBI lineage: Eukaryota > Metazoa > Chordata > Actinopteri > Beryciformes > Berycidae > Centroberyx > Centroberyx affinis. The sequence goes on along the minus strand of NW_027279269.1, from coordinate 34,393 downwards.
TGTGTGATTCTCTGCCATTGATCTTGTCTCTGTCCTCTGGTGAGCTGCTCGCTCCAAATTAGAGCCTTTCCTCTTTTTCTCTCCTCCCTCTATCTATTTTCAATCCCTCCTCCTCTCTCACCGATGAACCATCTTTGTGCTCTGGCCTTGATATAGCTGCTGTAGGCCTGCTGCGTCGCATAATATTGTTACAACATGGTAAACAGTTGTTGAATAGTAATCCATAATTTTAATTCAACCAACATTGTTGCAGTGTTGTTGAGCACACTGCTGTTGCCCAAGTCTATAGTCTCTCCATAGCGTAAGCTGCAGGGATTATCTCGTGTCCTTCAAACACTCACTTGTGAATACAAGATCTGGGGCATTGTTTAGAGTTGGCTCCACATACGCTTCCACAGTCAATTAGCTCAGTAAATAAAAGGCCTTGCTCCATTTAGGATGGATCCCATGTCTGACATGAAAGAGGCGTTAGTCCCACGGGACCTAACAGCCTTGGCTTGTATCTCTGGACTCCCTCCTGTTCACAACATGAAGGGGTACTTTATTGCAGAGAAACTGTCTAATTTTGCAAATAACCGTGTGTGTGTGTTTGTGTGTGTGTTGGTGTGTGTGTGTGTGTGTGTGTGTGCGTGGGTATGCAGGGATGCGCGAATGCATGTGTGTGTGTTTGGACAGAGGCTGAGTTCAGAGAGTGATTCCAGTGATTGAGTTTGGTTGTTCGTGTTTGCCATGTGCAGGTCTTATCTATTATTTGTTGACTAGTTCCAGACAGCAAAGCTGACATCCACAGAGTAGTGTGTGTGTGTGTGTGTGTGTGTATGTGTGTGTATGTACTGTATGTGTTCATGTTATTGTGAGTGCTTGCAGTGCCAGTCTCTTACTCTGACCCACAGGGGGCAGACTAATGCCCTTATCAGAAGCTGACATGCTGCCACCACATATCTCCCTCTTGCCCTGTCTGCCTCCCTCTCCCTTTCTCCCCTTTTCCCTCTCTATTCTGCTCTGTGTCTCTGTGTCTGCCTCTTTCCCTCTGTCTCTCTCTCTCTCTCTCTCTCACACAGACAGACGCACAACACGTTTGTCCTCGTCTCGCTCAGCCCCACAGCTGCGAGGCATGCCATCAGAGTTGAGATAGCGGGGCCGGGGTGCCGAATGAAGCGGTGGGGTTTAAACTGGTCATGGTTATTAGCATGTTGAGCAGCCAGGGAGCTAAACAGACACAGCCAGGGGTAAATATGCTTCACAAGGCACATCGCTGGTCTGCCACCAAACTCAGACCAGGAAAGCCAGGCCACATGCTGTACACTATCTGTCTTGGCTGGTGGTTGACACATAAGCAGCTTAGGCGAATGAATATCTTCACTCAGTGGGCACCGCTCACATTCATACCGATGGCTGAGAACATGGCAATGTACATAGGAGCGCTTCCTGGTTTGTTTCATCAATGTGAATCAAGTATTCAGTGCTATCAACACCCCTACGCTCGAGCCATTAACTCTGCAAACATTGGTTCCCAACTCCTACTCCAGCAGCAGAGTCATATGAGTGGTAGTGTCCTCAAAGGATCCTTACCAGCACAGCCCTAATCATAGCTGCCTGCATTTCACATTTCCTGAATCTGCTGCTTTCCAAACTGTATTTGCTGGCTGCAGTGGTGAAGTTATAAGATCTCCTAGGGCTGTGTAGCCTCTATGCCAGCTGCTCTGTGGTATAACTTTGGAATGAATATGCCATTGTTATTCTACCTCTGGCTCCCATAGCATTTAGTGCAGAGTTATTGTTGCTTCTCACAAAATAGAGAAAGAGAGAGGGAGAGGGGGAGCGGATTAAATTGATAGAGAGAAAAAGAGAGAGCTCGGAAAGGGGGAGAAAAAGAGAGTGCAAGGGAAAGTGAGCGCAGCAGAGAATGAAAATAATAGAGAGAAAAATAGAGAACAGAAGGAAAGAGAAAGAAAGGGAGAGAGAGTGAATGAAATGGATAAAGAGAAAGAACAGAAAGAGAGAGAGAGAGAAAATTCAGTGTTTTGTATCTAAATCCTGCGGCGTGCAGCAGTCCCTTACCTCATCTGCATATTAAACTGGCCCTGTGGCTGCCTTCTCTCTCAGAGGGTCAACTATCATTGTTGCTGTTGGTTTAAATAGAGCCCTACTTCGCAAAACAAGGGCATCTGATACTGTCACACTGTGTTTTTAGCTCCAAGACTTGGTTTGTGTGTGTGAGTGCGTGCATATGTGTGCACATTTTAAAGCAGCCCGCTTGTGTGTTTCATTTCACATTGACTGAGCTTTTGTCTTTGCCCCTGGACATTCCTGCATTAATGATACACACATGAATTAATCACGCAGCAAGGCAAACAGCAGCATACTCTATGATAATGCAAAATAGAGAGAAGATACCATGAGGTCATGCTATTTCTACCGCAGCTTATTTTCTCACTGCAGCATCCATGGTAATTAGAGGAGCGGCAATAGTTCGTGCAACAGACATGGATCAGTGAGCTGCCACAATAAGAAGTTTTTCCAGAGACTTGTGTTTCTTCCAGATGCTAAGAAAAGTTGAGCCTGATTTGCTAAAGCAACCGTGTGGTCATGTAGCTGAAACTTTATTGTTTAACAGATGTTGACAGATCAAGAAGTTGATCTTGGTCCAATCCTCAGCCAGTGACACAGCCTGTTCAGAGTGAGCTGCTAACCACCATAGGACAGAGAAGGACACACAGGTAATCTCCGGGTAGCAAACAATCTTCAGCCCACTGCCAAGATTTGCAAAGGACCAAAGAACATAAAGTCAAAGGGCTTACTAAGGGCCAATTTACACTGACAAAAAATGAGGCCCTACCTGTAAGTGAATGCCTGCTATTCACATCCTGTATTGGTTAGAGCGCTATGCAGACTGACAGCTACCTTGTTTGTAGTCGGAGTGTGTAGGGGCGCTTCAGAGAGATTACTGAAACTCACTGTGTGTGTAATGAAGCCCTGAGTCAATAAGAGATGCAGGCTCAAGGCCAAAGGCTCAGCGTGTGCATCTAAGGTGCTATGTTTGTGTGAGTGAGCATGCTTGTGCCTGTTTGTTTGTGATTGACAGAATTATCCCTGCATAATGCGGTGGCCCGTTTCTAGGCTCCCGGACCTACTCTGCCTCTCCCGGTGAAGGGGCAGAGAGTTTGTTATGGGTGCCTTGTTAAAGGTATGTCAGGTTGACAACGTCAGCGTGATCATGGGGGATGTGACATGCGTGTCCCTTTAACTGGGTGAGATGGCCGCTGCTGGCAGCTGGCCTGTCAACCTCCACTGGGAGCCTGGCAAGCTGACAGGGGGAGTGGAGCTTTGCCACTGTGGAGGAATAAATTGCATTTACTCCAGGTGAATCTCCAATACACACTCGCACACACGTACACACGCAGATGGAGGCATTTGTCTCGGTGGGGGGTGAGAGGGTCTGAGGAGGGGAGAGATAGTGAACTCACACACACTGCAGGTCTTTTCTACTTTGATTTTTTTAAACACACTGACAGAAAGATGAATAAGGAGAGTGATGGTGGCAGCCACAGTTTGGCTTGGCAGTTAAGTTGAACCTGCCCCTGTGTGTGTGTGTGTGTGTGTGTGTGTGTGTGTGTGTGTGTGTGTGTGTTTGTGTGTGTGTGTATGTGCCCGTGTGTGTTAGGGACAGGAGACAGAGCCAGTAAATGTTTGCACCTGGGTACCATTATCACCTGCAGCTCTCAGAGAAGAGAAAGCAAAAACAAAGGCGGAGCGTCCAGTGGCCAGGGCTCCATCCAACCCGCACTGCAGCGCTGAAGCACTCATGCTCTTTTGGAAAATGGGGAAGTGGAATCTCAAATGGCTCTGGGTAATGGCAAAGCCAACTATCCATGACAAAGATGGTCCATGCTAGTGTAGATGCCTCTGGCTCGTAGAGTGAGATGTCTTTGTATGTTAGAAGTATTTTGTTTGGGATGAAACTGCACATACAGATCTACAATGATAGTTTGGTGAATCCTCACCACCTTTTCAGTAGTGAAAACAATTATTTGTTTCCTACCCTCTGATCCCATTTCCTCCACCATTGCAGAGCCTTACCGGCTTGTTGTGATGGTGTGTTGGGTAAAGAGCCTCTATTGATAGGCCTCCTTGTGTTTGTTTGATGTTCTAAACAGTGAGACATAATCTGCAGACGCTCCACACTGATCCAAACCCCTCAGCCTTTCATAGAGCTTTCTAGTCCAAAGCATTTCAATTGCCTTTATAATTGAGTTTGTCTGCTTCCTCTCTGATTGCTTTGGATCTCTCTTTTGGTATCAAACAAGGCAATTACCGCCAAGCCGCATATTTTCACAAAAACTGTTTATTCGCCGAGAAATTAGCATATAACTATTGCAAATTCTTCCACCAATTCTTCACATTTTCGCAATGTCTTGCCTCGCCATACATGTGTAGTTGGGAACCACCAGCTCTAAAAAAAAAAAAAAAAAAAGGCAGCTATCAATAATTAATTAATGCGGGTTAATATGTTAACAAACTTATATGGTTGATAATTAGATGAGCCACAGTGTCTGATTCAGACTTAATTACTAAGCCAGTGTCTGTTCAGTGGGGCTTTAATGAATAATTAATTACTCAAAGCATGAATTATTTCTGCTTACCAAAGATCTACCACAAATACAGTCCCATTCTCATTTATGATTCTATCTCGTATTGATTGATAGTAAACGTGGTTTTATTGGGGAATTAGTAGCCAGTGGAAGCCACACTTGTAGTACAGTACTGTTTAATATTTACATCACTGGTTATGATTGATTGCAGTGTTAAAAATTCATATGATGTGACTACAAGCTACTCCATCAAGGGGTATCATAGCTGATTTCTTCAATTATTATAACACACTTTCTTTCACACACGTACACACACACACACATACACGCATACACACACGTATACACACACAAAATTAGCATGGTGCACAGTGCCATCTCACATTGCAGAGACTGAGTGAACAGGTTTATTCTCCCTCTTTTAGTACACTTCGCCAACCTCAGTGTCTTTGCTAGAGTTGTGTGATGTGTGTGTGTACGTGTGTGTTTCTGCCTATGGTTTCAGCATGTATGTGTGTGTGTGGGAGTGTGAGTGCGAGTTTCTCATCTGTAGACGCTCTGATTTATCCGCTCTGTATTTGCATACGCGCACAGTGTGATTAACTGCCATGCCTTATCTTTTCGCTTAGCTATGACGCCACACACATGCACGCACCCACAGAAACCCACACACCACCGCACATGCACACACACACACACACACACACACACACACACACACACACACTGTCTCACACACACACACTCACACATTCACATACAAACAGCATCCTGCATGCTCAAGGAGAAATGATGAAAGGGAACAGTAAGCCATACAGCCAGTCTAAAGAGTCTTTGAAACAGTGTGGTTCTGTGTGTGAGTGAGTTTCAATTACTATTGGACTGTAGCTGTTAGTGTACCCTCCAGGCTGTCTCTAGCTAGTCTGGTCGAGTTCATTTACTGCCCAAGTCCCACACTGGGGCCAGTTGTGCAGGTGAAACTGTCCATCTGTCTACATTCACTTGTCAGTCACACACAGTTACTTTGTACAGAACCGCCATGGGCCATAATCAACTACAGCTAGCATCATTTAGATGCTGTAATAATATGTCAGTCCATATCATTAACACCCACCGAGCCTGGGGATATGGCAGGGCAGATTGACTGACTTACTCTGCAGGCTCCTGGCAATCCAGTGTGTGTGTGTGTGTGTGTGTGTGTGTGTGTGTGTGTGTGTGTGTGTGTGTGTGTGTGTGTGTGTGTGTGTGTGTGTGTGTGTGTGTGTGTGTGTGTGTGTGTGTGTGTGTGTGTGTGTGTGTGCGCGTGCGTGTGTGTGTGTGCATGCGTGTGTGTGTGTGTGTGTGTGTGTTTATATGAAAGTTTTCAGATATAAATGGAACTCCCATACATACATAAATTGTGCTTTCTCCCATTCGCCTCCAGAAACAAGCACTTTGAATAGGTTTCATTCACAGACTGTGTATTTATTTTGCAATATGTGTTCTGTTTTACAGGATCACAGACAATGTCATGTGTTTGTTTTCTATGCATTTCTACAGTTCCATCTGCCTTCATACATAGAGACCAATGTTTTATTTCTGTTTGGCACCTTGGTTGTTGACATTTGAAAGGTGAAAGCAGAAGGGAAACTGTTGTACAATGCTGAGGTTAGACTTCCTGTACTCCCAGGGTTCAGGTGTTAGTAAACGCAGTCAATATACACCCCCACACATGTGCACGTGCACACACACATACACACACCACATCCTGATGCCACTGTATGTCTGTATGCTCTCACTGCTAAATAAGACACATGATCCACAACTATTTTTTGTCTTTCACTACGTCTTCTCATCTCTCATCTTATACCTCACACCTCTCTTCACCTATCTCTGTCTCCCTGCGTTGAGAATCCCTGGTGGCTGTGCTTCCCTTCAAATAGCTGTAATCAACACTGATGCACTAGAAGACCCCTCTCCAAGGCATTAATCAGATTGTATTGTATTGCAATGCCACAGGGGGCCATTATAACTGATATTCTTTTGACAAGGACAGAGAACAAAGAGATTCTTTGATTGAGAGTGATTGGCCTGTAATGGTTAATTGAAGCAATTCCTCATCATGTCGCTTTGTCTCATCACCACCTCTCTCTCCCTTCCCACCTCTTTGACTCTGTCTGTCTTTTTTCTCTTTGGCTGCATTTTCTCCTTGCGTCTGAGCTGCATGTGAATGGCAGCACTGTATTATCACTCTCCTTCGCTCCTCCGCTCCCCTCCCTCTATTTTCCAAGGTCAACGCGACTCAGTCTAATTCACTTTTCTTTGATGATAAAATCCAGTCCCAACTTTAGCCAAATGTCCGTCTCCCCATGGAGTTGAGATTTATCTCAATTATCTCTCCACCGGTCTGTCTGCCAGCTTCTAAACATGAGTATCAGAGCGCCAGGTCCACCCAGGGAGAAACGGTAAATCTTTTGATGTCTTGTGAATATCCATCGGCTGTACAGAGGGGCTGTAAATTCCCTTAACGCAGCATACAGCTTTACCCACTTCAGCAGGAAATCCAGCCCCTGACAAGGAGAATGTGGGCTAATCTGCAGCCTTTTCAATAACCATAGCAAAATACTCTTAAACAACACATAAACAGGCCTAAATCCTTTTGCCAATGCCAAGCGATAATAGCAATGGTTTTCGATTGTTGCGCTCGTGCGAGGATGAATGAAGTCAGCCCAGTCCTGTATTTATGCTTGATGATAGATTGGCAGCTATTTAGAAGCTGCTTGTGTGAACGTAAGATATGCAGATCCCGGCCGTACGCGCCACTGAGGGTGACAGAAAGCGCAGACAAAGGCAAGAAAGAATAGAGGGAATTTAGGATGGAAGTCAATGGAACTAGCGGAGACGCGAAGAAAGACAGAGCGATATCCGGGGACACAGTGAGAGAACAGAAGTCAGTATTGGAAAGAGAGTCCTGGCTGCCTCTTCATGTCCTTGTGCAGGATTTATGAGCGCTAAGATCAGGGACAGGGTTAGGGTAGAAGGGCAGAAGTGCGAAGAGAAGGAATGCGAGAGGGAAAGTGAGAGGGATGTAGGAAGGGTTGGATCTGAGGAGGGTGTTACAGCGGGGAGAACGTGGTTAGCGGGGAACTTCAGACATTAGCAGGCTCAGACTGTGCTGTGGGATGAGACGTCCCTCATGCATAATACTAGGTGACAGGAGGAGAAATGGCAAGGCAAGAGAGAAAGAAAGAAAAAAATGGACAGAACAGAGAAAAACAGAGCTCAGACATTATTGAAGGGTCAAAGGTCTCTGATTTGATTAGCACTTGTGAGATGCAGGGCAGAGACAGGGGTGAGAGAGAGAGGCAGAGTGCAAAAACAAAAGAGAAAGACAACAGGAGGGGGAAAAAAACACGAGGGGGAAGAGAGAGCGCAGCAGCGAAGAGGAGGAAAGGAGAGAGGGAGCAAAAGGAGAGCATAAGAAGATCGAGTTAGGGAGGATGGAGCGAGAGTGAAAGCTGGAAGAGGGATAGGAAGGGGGGGATGAGGCTGTGTGGGTGGTGTAATCTGTCTGTGTCAGAGGGATGATGAAGGGGCCAAGAGGGAGAGCTCTGCAGTTCACCTTCTGGCCTCTGGAGGAAACACACTGACCCTGGCCCTCCCCCTCCCCACCTCCCCTCTCCACCTCCTCTCTACCTGCACGATTTATGACTCACGGGGTCGGTCCAGGGTTGCCGGGCTGGAGGACATTTGCGAATCTAGTGGTGGTGAGAGTGCAATGTGTTCGCATATGTGTGTGTGTTTGTGTGTGTGCGTGCGTGAATGAAATCCCATGTGTGTAGAGACAGCGACAGTATGTCTAGGAGGATGAGACCTTAGTGCTGCCTGGGGAAAAAGGCGATAGCGGTTGCTAGCCTAGGCTCAGAAAGTAAGCGCAGTCACGTCCCTACATAAGCCAGTGTGACAGGACTGTGAAGGGAGAAAGACAGGCAGAACAGAAAAAAAAATGGAGGTAGACCGGGGCGAGACGACTGAATGAGAGAGGAGTACCTGGGGCTATACTGGCTACTGATGATAAACCATAAAGGATATGTATTTTTAAATGGCACAGCAGTGAGCCACGTGAATCGTGGATGGCAGGTAAGAATAGTGAAGAATGGGCTATTGTTGCGGATGCTAAATGAAAGCAATCGAGGAGAATGGGAGGCATGCTGTATGAGAGGTGAGGGTTGAGGCTCCTGACTATTATTGCTGAGAGGTTGAGTCAGACGGCTATTCTCTGTATGGAGATGAGGCGGGGATGAAGGTCGTCCCTCATCTATAACAGATGATTCATAGTCCGCCCTGACCTTTTATACCTGGGCCACGAGGCTTACCTCTCCCTCTTTGTTCGCTGCCTACTGCAGTGCCCCACCACAAGGAGAGTTCAAGTATATACTGTACTGTACATTGCAACACACACAGATATGTGTACGCATAAACACACGCGGGCATGCACACTCTCTCTCTCACACACACACACACACAAGCATACGTGCACATGTACTGTACTGCATAAATTCAGGCAAACATACACACACACAGATGCACATACAGATGCTCGCTCACACTTTTTGCAGATAGCTCCTTATGTAGAGTAGTCAGAGATAGATGAGGCATTCTATACACGCGCTCGCAAATATATACTCATTCATGCATGCACATTTATAATGCATACACACATGTGCGAGCATCAAATGTCAGAAGTTCACTGCGGCACCCTGCTCACATCTAATGTGACAAATAACTTCTTCCTCCAGTTGCATTGTTCTAATCCCTTTAGTGGGCTCTAGAATGGAAATATAATTACATTTCTGTGGTGCAGCGCCTTTGATAAGACAGTCGCTCGCTGAGCTGAATGTCTAACTGAGTTGGATGCCTCTCCGAAGCCCTCTTCTCTCCCTCCGCTTTATTCCTCTCCCTCGCTCACTTCTCTGCATCTCCTCTGGTCTCTTTCTCCTACTTTCTCTTATGTGCTTTCTCTTCTCTTCTCCTCTCTTCTCTTCTCTTCTCTTCTCTTCTCTTCTGTCTTGCTCTCGCACCCCCACTCCCTCTTCCATCTCAAATTCTCATTGTATCTCTCTCTCCCACCCAGGTATTGCAGTGGATAAAAGAGGTGTTGTCTACTTCGTTGATGGCACCACCATTCAGAAGATTAATGAGAGGGGTGTGCTCTCCACTGTGATTGGCTCAAACGGCCTGATGTCGACGCAGCCACTAAGCTGTGATTCGCGCATGGACATCAGCCAGGTAAGTTGGGGAGTTGTCTAAATTAAATTAAACTCTATTACGTGTGTTCAGCGTTGACTAATGAGAGACTAATTAAGTTGATCACATTTGTGCTCATTAAACTGTTCACAAATAGATGATAAATGTTTGCATATTGTTCTCTTACAGTCAGTGATTGTTTTGTCAATCTAAGTTGGCCAGCTTCTTCCATAAAAACGCTTTGTAACTTTTTCAAGTCTACAGAGTGTTTCTGTGTTAGTGCATGCAGGTGTATCTGTGTGTGTGTGTGTGTGTGTGTGTGTGTGTGTGTGTGTGTGTCGGGAAGTCAGGAAAAGACTAAAGACAGCTACTGTACCAGCCTGATCAGCCAGCCATCAGATCACAGTGCTGACTGATATCAGGCCTATTAGAGCAGAGCATGAATTATAGATGAACTACTGACTCTACAGAGGGCTCTTCTTTGCCCACATGTAGGGCTGCCAGTGCCTGTATGCGTGTGTGTGTGTGTGTGTGTGTGTGTGTGTGTGTGTGTGAATTTGTGCGTGTGTGTAAGTGATTCCGCTAGTCTGTACGCGTCAGTGTGTGAGTCGGCGCGCGTACCAGCCCAGGTGGATTCCCAGAGGTGCTCTTGTGTGTCTTTAAAGAGGCCTGTGTTACCTCGCGATCCCTCTGTTTGTTACCCGCCGGCGTCTCCAACACATCTGATAGCACAGACGTCCAATCCAATTCATCCTCCATCTGTGTTTGTTCTTATAATTTAGCGCTGGTGTCACCTCAATACATCAATATTGAAACTTCTGTAGCTATGACTAGCCAAATATCACTGCGGTAATTTATGCTAAATGAAAGGCAGAGAATTTGGCTTTAGCTTAATTCACCCGGCCCGGCTCTGTGCGCAGCTCAACTTAACTTCCAGAAGTGATCGTCTGCTGTCGCTGGAAAGTTTGATGTCATGAGCGGGAGAGTTTTGATGCGTGTCCTCTGTGGCTAGGGACAGGGCGAGTCCTGCTTGATGAATCTCCCTACCTCTTAAAATGGGATTTCAGTTTGAACCCACTTCTCTCTCATTTGACAGAGCCTATAATTGGACATGTCAGTGGCAATTTAACATGATCCATTTATTTACCAATCTATCCTCAGAGTCATCAATCACCTCGCTGATCCCAGCACCAACCGCACTGCCTCGTCTCCGTGGCAGACACGGCTCACAGTTTGAGCGTTTGTGTGTGTGTGTTTGAAAGTGTTTGTGTGTGTGTGCGTGTGTGTGTGTGTGTGTGTGTGTGTGTGTGTGTGTGTGTGTATGCGTGGGTGCCTGTGTACCGGTGTAGGTCTGTCTTTGACCCCCACAGTGCTGGCGGGCAGGGTGTGCTATTTGAGCAGGCGGTGATCATGGTTATTGGCTGACATTTGGAACAGTGCCAAGGCGAGCCGGTGTGAGTCTTGAATAAACACTGGGAAGGCTCCCTGCTCACTACTGACCTTTGCATGAACAGGGAGGGTCAGCGGGCCTAACACTATGTTATTGAGGAGATATTATTTGTATCACCTGTAATTGACTCTCGTGGGCGATGGCGACTGAGGTGATTTTTTTTTGTTCTTTGCATTACACAGTGTTTGACAGAAATAAAGTTTACATATGGTGTGTGTGTGTGTCCTCATCCTACAGGTGCGTCTAGAGTGGCCGACAGATCTAGCCATCAACCCCCTGGACAACTCCCTCTACATCCTGGACAACAACATTGTCCTGCAGGTAGAGACGCATTACTGAGACAACACAACGCATCTGAGTGATGCGTTGTGTAATCATATTTCCTGTTCAAGCTTTTGCTGCTTCATTGGCAGACATCGCTACTGCAGAGGAGGAAAGAGTTACGACATATTCGACTCAAATAGCAGCGCTGTCACTTCAGTTCAATTTTTACGTCAGAGGAAGAGCGCTCGTCCAGTGAATTGAAAGAGAGTAAAAGAGTAGTTCTTAGTTGTTTTTAAGAATGTGCTCATGTTCCAAAACGGGCTCCAACATTAATGGATTGCCTTTTTTGGTGAGTTCCTTGCAAAAATATGATGAGTCATTATCAGCCCAAGGGTTGGCAACGTTTTATACTCAACATCATACATCAACAAAGCTAATAATATCCGTTGTGGGAGGTCCTGTATGACTTTGAATGTCAATGGCTGATCTTACTGCACTCATAATTTTTACAGTATGTCCAAAAATAATTACTGCAACTAGAGCAGCTAGAGAGCTTTCCACCTCTATGACACACTATCATAGCTAATTAATAATACTGTATTTCCTGCATCTTCCCACCCACTCAGGTATCGGAGAGTCTCCAGGTGCGTATTGTGGCGGGGCGTCCCATCCACTGCCAGGTTCCAGGTATTGACCACCACCTGGTGAGCCGGGCTGCGGTGCGTGCCACGCTGGAGGCTGCCAAGGCCATCGCCCTGTCTCACCTGGGCACGCTGTTCATCGCTGAGACTGATGAGAGACGTATCAACCGCATCCAACAGGTCACTCCATCTCTCTTTCGCCCAGAAAATAACACTCAAACACAGTTGCTTTCAGCTTTTGTTACTAACGTGTCTCAGTATAGCTTCATAAAACAAGGGAAACATTCAGTAACAAGATGCATCATCCCTCAAAATAAGACCGGAGGTAGAGCAGTTTTCACCTTTAATTATAGCGTCCCCATTAGGCCAATACGCGTAATTTGTTAGGATAGCTGGATTTGTGTTGCAAGTCCCATGTAACCAGACTGATGTCACTCTGTGCCAAGATCATTGCATCATTCCTCCAAGTTTTGACAAACTCGGACCAGTGGTGCCTGAGAAGTTTGAGTAAAAAAAAAAAAGACTTTTAATTATAGCGCCCCCATTAGGCCAGTGTAACTTTTCAAAAACTGGAACGCAGTGAGGAGATGCATCATCCTACAAATTTTTGGAAAAAAATCAGACTAGTGGTGTCTGAGGTATCACCTGAGATTTTTTTGTTTTGGATTGATGGACAGACACATCCGTTTTCTTCTTTTTAAACAAGTATCATTAATTTAAATATTCAGCTCAGGTTGTTATGCTGTGTTCTGGAACAGAGCGCTGTGGGCTGGCTGCTGTTGTACATTACCTTCTCTTCCATATAGCAGTGTATGACGTGTGGGTTTTTGAACACACCGCAGGTGTCGACCAACGGGGAGATCTCTGTCATCTCCGGAGCCCCCACTGACTGTGACTGTAAGATAGACCCCAACTGTGACTGCTTCTCTGGTGGGTGATCAGATATAACATTCACACACACACACACACACACACACACACACTTATATTATTTACGTGTGTGCAGGGTTATATGTGAGAATTAGATTATATCTAATATGATTACAGTATTTACAAAAAGGGTAATTGTGTTATTTTACTGAAAAAATCATATTAGAAACCTGGCTTAGATTGGCTTAGTTAGAAGTATGTTTAAAGGGAAAAGATAGATTTTGTGATTACGAAAACAAGCATCCATTTTACAAGCCTTGAAATAACAGTCAGTGTTCCTGGATATAGTCGAGTGGTTAAACGCTGCCTCTGGAGTCACGTGTGTCCCTGCTGGCCGACGATTGCATAATCACAACTTTCTCTCTCCTGTCTCTCCCTTGCTGTCTCTTCCATCTCTACTTTCCATCTGTCTAAATAAAAATAAATTGGACTTGGACCGCCCACTCTCCTTATAAACAAGAAAATATGATAATGCTAGTGTATATGAGTCCATAACAGAAAAGTATATGAAAGGAAGTGTGGTCATACAGAACAATTTGGTGTGTGTGTGCATGTATGCATAATGTGTGCCTAAGCTTGTGTGTGTGTGTGTGTGTGTGTGTGTGTGTGTGTGTGTGTGTGTGTGTGTGTGTGTGTGTGTGTGTGTGTGTGTGTGTGTGTGTGTGTGTGGATTTGTGTTCATAGGGATGCTGCTTCCTCATAAAAATCTCCAGCTAAATTTCAGTAGGAGCAGGATGCTGAAGAGAAACCATTCAAGTCCATTCAAATTTCAGCTGGCGAATGAAAAAGCTCTCCTCTAACCCTTTAAGGTTTTAGCTGGTTAGTGCGGATCATGGAAGGACACCTGAGACGTAATAGAGGGAAACAGAAAAGGACCAAACAAATAAGCAGATGTTCCTTTGACAGTTAGGCCATGCTTTCATTGTAAACCTCGGAGGATGCGATTTTATCACTTAATTCTACTCATAAAATCAGCCTCTTTTCTGCTCAAAATGGAGGGAAGTGTCTCTCCCATGCCACAAGCCAATGGGCTATAACCATCCCTATTTCTTGGGTTGTACTTTGCATATTTTCCATCATGTCATGCTGTTAACAGATGATTACTCTCTTCAGAGGCTTTCCGCTTCCATCCCTTCACCGTAAACACTCACACAGTCTCTTTGAACATACACACACACGCGCGCGCACACACACACACAAATACAAACAGTCATGAACACACACAAACATGCACACACACATAATGCGCATGCTGTCAAGAGATAAACTGCCACCCTGCTGTCTACATAGACCCATCAGAGGCCCCAGGACCACTGCTGACAGCATCGAAAGGGCCTCACCCAGCTATTTTCCTGCTGTGCTACCAAACACATCTGAATGCATTCAGTCACCCACTACCACCATCTGATAAGGCTGAGGTCACTATCAAGGTGGTCATATCCACTCCATAGGGGAGCTATGGTATCCCAACAAGTCCCAGTCCTGAGCTAAACTGATAAACGCTTAAGCGGCACCATGGGATCGTCGTATTTTGCAAAGCTTGTGTGTACTGGTTGTGACTTTTGTGTTTGTGTCTGTTTTGGGATTTTTTTTTTTTTTTGGAAAGAAAATATGCATGTGTTTGTGTGTGTATAACAGAGGGTGTGTGCGCGTTTAGTTTTTGTGGAGACAGAATTTGTCCTCATTGGTCAAATGTTATGCCGTTACCTCGTCAGGTGATGGAGGCTACGCCCGCGACGCTCGTCTGAAAGCCCCCTCCTCTCTGGCCGTGGCCCCCAACGGAACGCTGTACATCGCCGATCTGGGCAACATCCGCATCAGAGCCGTCAGCCCCAACCAGCCTCAGCCCAGCCCAGCCGGACTGGTGGAGATCAGCTCTCCTCTGGACCAGGAGCTGTACCTCTTCAGCCAGGTACACATGGACAATCTGCCTGAGATCTACCTGTAGAATATGTTGTCGATAGAGTGTGTGTGTTCACATGTTGTAAAGTATTCTGTGTGTCCAAAGGTTTGGACACACATGATTGAATGTACTACAATATGTTTTTCATTATCTTAAAGCCATTTTGATCTCAAGGCTTATGCTTAAATGCTAGACAAATATAATAATTGGAGTTGATGCCCATGTATGAATTTCTTTCCAAAGCCTTTGTCTTTCCATCAAGGCAAAGGGCGGCTACTTTAAGGAACCTAAAATATATGATAGTTTTGATTTGTTTAATTAACACTTTTTTGGTCACTGCATAATTCCATTTGTGTTATTTTGTAGTTGTATTATTCTAAAATGTGGAAAATAGTAAAAATAAAGAAAATGTGTGTGTCCAAACTTAGTAGTGTATACACACTGAGGATAAGTTGTATATATGCATCTTCGTATCGTAACTTCCCCAGTATACATGAACTGAATACTGAACAGTAAATAGTGTTTTGTGTGCTGACTGACCCCTGTCTCTCTCTTCCTCTCCATGACAGAATGGCTCCCACTTGTTTACTAAGCACCTGATCACTGGCCACTACCTGTATAACTTCTCCTATGCCACGGACGGCCAGCTGTCTGGGCTGATGGGCCGGGATGGCAAGGGCCTCCAAGTGAGGAGGGATGCCCACGGACTGCCGCTCTGGCTGGCGTTACCTGGCGGACAGGTGTACTGGCTGTCACTTAGCAACAGTGGAACACTGAGAAAAGTGTCAGCCCAAGGCCATGACATTGCCCACATCACTTACCATGGCAACACTGGTCTCCTAGCAACCAAGAGTGATGAGAACAGTTGGACCACTGTTTATGAGTAAGTTTACAGTTTTCGTTTTCCCTGTTAATTGTTGTTTTTCTTTCTTGGTTTTCCTTGTTTCTGTCATTCTGTCTTGCTTGCTTGCTTGCTTGACTCTGTATGCATGTGTGTGGGTGTGCGTGCACGTGCGCACGTGTGTTGAAGTGGGATAGAGCTTATGTTAGCAGTGGGTAATGTGAATTATATGAGTGCCATCTGGTGGTAGGTTGTATGTCAGCGTCGCTGTAACAAGGTGGAGAGAATTCCTTTAGCATTTAGTCATTACTCCACTGACTGACTGATTAGCTGAAGGATATCGCTGCAACGTTTTGATCATACGCACGTGTAGTATCACACGTACACACACACACACACACACACAGACACACACACACACATCTGTCTGGATTATTCAGCGCTGCCAGCCCAGTCTCTGTCTCAAATTCCACAGCTGGATAATTACACATATAAATCACATGTGACACTTCCTCTGTGCCACTGTGTGTGAGAGAGGAAAAGACAGAGTGATAGTGTGTGTCTCTGTGTGTGTTAGTGCATGCATGAGTGGTGTGTGTGTGTGTGTGTGTGTGTGTGTGTGTGTGTGTGTGTACGTGCGCACCCAGGGTTATGGGCATGTGTGTTTGTTTGTCCACATACACGTATTTATGAGTGGCACCTACATACCTTTGTGTGTTTGTGCTTGTACATCATTGTCCGGGTCTATTCTCCTAGGTACAACAGCGAAGGCCATGTGACCAACATCACCCTCCCCACGGGCGAGGTGAGCGGTTTCCATGGCAACCTGGAGCGCTGGTCTCGGGTGGAGGTGGAGGCATCCAACCGTGAGAACTTTGTCACCAGCACCAACCTGTCTGCGAGTGACACCATCTACACATTCAGACAAGGTGCGCCATGGTGGCACAGAGGGTGCAGGCTGGACCCACTGGGCACATCTCTTACTCTTCATAGGGCCGTGCGTCAGTAGATGAACCGCATGCAGACAGTTTACACAGATTCTGAAACATATGGGGGCACGGGTCTAATGTCCCCATATATTCACTGATTGACGAGCAGGAAAGATGTAACGGCTCCGCCATGCATCTGCTGTCATCTAGTTTACCACAAACATGCCTCTGCTCTGCCTCCAGGCTGGTTATGACTCATCTGGGGGGTCCTAACCCAGAGACAATATACACAGATGTATAGGGAGGGCAGATTGTAAGGTTACAATGATGTTTAAACATTTATGACTGGCAAGCTGCAATAATGTTGCTGTTATTCCGGTCAGGTCAGATGCACAGACTGGTGTTTTTCTTCTTCTCCTTCTTCATAGGCTATACTAGAAATATGTCCGAGAGGCACGGCTTGTCTGTGAAAAAGGATTGATTCATTTCTATTAATAATTCACATATGGACCTGATCTGACCTCTGAAATAAACAAGCTAATGGGCAGTAAAACTAATATTTTTTTATTTATGAAAAGGGATTTATGTAAGACAGATTCAACCGACTTCTGAAATGTCTAAGCAATGGAAACCAAAAATGGAAAAGAGGCCAGAGATGAGAAGAGGAGAAAATGAGAGTGGAGTGGAGAAGCTGCTCATGGGAGCAGTTTTTTCTCATGTCGTCCCTTTAATTGCTTTCTAGCAGTTGTCACAATGACAGGACTGCAGGGAGAGGAAAAACTGTTCAAACACGCACACAGACACACACACACACTGGCACACTGGCACACACACACGTACGTCGTTATGACAGAGCTGTCGAGAAAGAGTTCAAACATGCACCTATCCAAGAATGACCACCACCCACAAATCCATGGTGTCTTTTCCCTGCTTCAGGAGCAACACTAACCGCATGCACAGAATGAGCTTTTATAAGCCTCGATTGGTGGAGAGAATGGGAGCAACTATCCAGTTAAGACATATTGACCATGATAAGAATATGATTAAAACGTTGTTGTTGTTTTTTTGTTATATACTTTTATTATTTTTATTATTTTTGTTATGAGAAAGGATAGAGACATGAGACAAAATGATATTGACATGTATACATTCTCTTTAACACCTTAGTCAAACAAGAAGCTGCACCTGCTTGGCTGCTGCTGCCAGGGATGTCAACCTAGTACATAGTAGAAATGAAAGAACAGTTTCTGGGAAACTTTTGCAAATGTGTGAAAAGCTCAGACGCACGTGCGCTGTCAGGAAATAGAGAAGAAAGTGGCCAGCGCTCTCTCTCTCTCTGTCTGTCTGTCTGTCTGTCTGTCTGTCTGTCTGTCTGTCCGTCTCTCTTTCTCTCCCTCTCTCTTTTTTATTTCTGTATAGTTTACATTTTCCTAAAGATAAAATAACACATACAATATGCATATGTTGCACAACATGAGAGAGAGTGAAAAAGACAAAAAAAAGACAAAAAAATGAATTACCACTGAGAGATTGGAGCAATCAGTTCAACCAATACACACAAACAAAGAGCTAGAGAGAGTAATTATTGTGTTCATGCGCAGATTACTGAAAGACTCATCTGAGATGTCATGCTGTTGTTATTCAATGTTCCTTGTTGAGAGGCAGTGACTGATGTTTTTCACACTTCTTTGATTTGTTATTGCATTTTTGCATCCTTGTGTGCATGTGTGCGTGTGCTGCATATGATACATGACCAACGCCCAGACCACGCTCAGAGTTCGTACCGAGTGAGCGCAGACGGGTCGTTCCTTGTGTCGCTGGCGAGTGGGATGGAGCTGTCACTCAGCACGGAGCCCCTCCTCCCTGGAGGTGTCGGGGGAGGAGTCAGCCCCACGGCCAGCCGCTGTAACATCAGCCTGCCGGGAGACCACGCCCCCAGCCTGATAGAGTGGAGGCAGAGGAAGGAGCAAGCCAAGACCAACTACAGCACTTATGAACGCAGGCTCAGGGTAATACGCTAAAACACCTAACCCTCATACTCATAATATACAAATGAAATTATTCCTAGTATGCCTGAGCTAACTGACCTGTAAGAATAAATCACCTCAAAACACAAGTTAGAAGTAGGCTGAGCATATTAACCAAGGTAATAGTTATACAGTCTGACCTTTACTTTATACACTCTTCTATAAACAACACAGAAATGGCAGTGCAGTGCAGTGTATCCAAATCCATGCACTTGGATCTTACATTTGTTTTGACCCATATAGAGCATAAATCTGTATACCAGTGGGAACAGTGCAGCTGAGAGTTGCATAAACAAGCTAGATGTTTTGGAGTGATTAATGGGCAGACGTCATTTGGGGTTAGCTGATAGGCCAAATGACTCGGAACCTTTCAGCTGTACTTTCCCTGCATCATTTGTGAACTATCACACCCCTTCCCTTTCTCCCTGGTACAGAACGTACGCCACACAAACAGAATATTTCATGAGAGAACTCATTTAAAGTATACTAATTAATTAGAAATCCCCAGCACTAGGTTCCTCATTTGTTCACAAAGCAATTTATTGTTAATATGAAGAAGACCTGGTTTGCGCTGAATGTCACAAGTCATTAATCTACACTGATAAAATGTGTGGTCTGAGACAGGTTGCTTTATTTCTATGAATATCTATGTCTGCAGCCTTATTTATAATCCATCTATGATGATTGATAAAGCACTAAAGTTGAAAAGTTGCCTTTGTTGTCTTTTATTTTCTTCTCTCCACATCCTCTCTCTAGCTGACATGGGCTTGCTGCTGTTTTTTTTTTCTCGTCAGGCGCATAACAGGAATCTGCTATCTATAGACTTTGACCAGAGCACCAGGGTGGGGAAGATCTATGATGACCACCGAAAGTTCACCCTCCATATTCAGTATGACTTGCTGGGCCGTCCCGTGGTCTGGTCCCCCAGCAGCAAGTACACTGAGGTCAACATCAGCTACTCCAGTGGAGGACTGCTGTCAGCCATCCACCGTGGAGAGTGGTCCGAGAGGCTGGAGTACGAGAACGACAAGGTGGTGTCCAGAGCCTGGGTCAACGGCAAGATCTGGAGCTACACATATGTGGACAGGGTAAAACCTGTTTCTATGTACAGGAAATTGATGCTGAGCGGTGATGTGATGGATGGTCTCTGTGGTCGCATCACGATGAGATTTGGTTAATAGTTTCACTCATTTTTCTTTGTGTCTCTTTGCTACCAGCAGCAGCGCTCAACCACACACCTTCCTTTGTGTGCTTCAAGGTTACTGTAGTTCTCTAAAGTTAAAACTAATGCTAAAAGTAGCCACGAAAAGTATCTCAGTAAACCAAAATAAAAATAACAAAATTAAGTGTGTGACGAAGCTGAAAGTTAACAGAAATTATAATTTCCTTGTCCAAAATTAATTGAATAAAATATTCAGCCTGAAATATTTTTAGTGACAGTTTTTTTTTTGGTCCAGGACAAAATGAGAGGGTAAATGAGATTATACTAGAGAACCATCTAGAAATTAATAAGACCCACATGTATTATTAATGCGTTGATATTACACCTCAGATATTATAACACTCCAATAGAAAAGTATTTTTGTATAACCTTTTTAATTTTGGACATGACAAATAGCTACTCCAGACACATTGTGTTTGGCCCTTACTAATAACACTGAAACTAAATGAAATAAAACCTAACAAACCATTTCTAAATAAACATAAATCAATCTAATCTTGTCTGAAAAATAATTAAAAGAAAATTGAAATTGAAAACCAAATTGTTGCTGTCGGGTGAAAACCTTGTAACTCCAATTCTGGTGATTTTCATGTTTTTACTTCATTTGAATAAACAGTCCTGTATCAGAAGAGACAATTCTAAAAACCCTTGGGTTTATGAAACCCTTTTGAAACCCATTGAATAAACTCACAAATGCATTCATCCAGCTAAAATCAAGGTTGTTCTCTCTTTGGAAATAACAATAATTTTTTGGAAATACCAACAACAGTGAAAATAGAAAATATAATATACCAAAATGGAAATGCAAACTCCAGCAAACCACAAAGCTATTCCAACTCTGGTATGCATGTGTCTGTGTTCTTGCAGTCCATCATGCTGCTCCTGCATAGCCAGCGGCGCTATGTGTTTGAGTACGACCAGACAGACCGCCTGGTTGCTGTGACAATGCCCAGCATGGTGAGACACACCCTGCAGTCACTGCTGTCCATAGGCTACTACAGGAACATATACATGCCCCCAGACAGCCAGGCCTCCTTCCTGCAGGACTACAGCCTTGATGGGCGGCTGCTGAGGACTCAGTACTTGGGGACAGGACGCAGTATTATCTACAGGTACGGAGGAAGGCGCTGATCAGAGAAATATGACTGGAGCAATTGTTGCTTTTATTGTTGCAATGAAATCAGGTGACATGACCAAACTTGGAGGGATGACGCATTTCAGCCCTGTAGTCTGGTGTTTAAAAACATTACACTGATTGGCCTAATGAAGGCGCTATAATTAAAGGTCAAAATTTCAAACACTGAAAGGCCTTCCTATACCATAAGTCCAACTGACACGA
This sequence comes from Centroberyx affinis, assembly GCF_046629955.1. Taxonomy (NCBI): domain Eukaryota; kingdom Metazoa; phylum Chordata; class Actinopteri; order Beryciformes; family Berycidae; genus Centroberyx; species Centroberyx affinis. The sequence goes on along the minus strand of NW_027279269.1, from coordinate 13,029 downwards.
AACCTGCTACACACATCCAGCTATCTTTACAATAATTACACTGATTAGACTAATGAGGCCACTACAATTAAAGGTCAAAATTTGTATCATCATACTATCTCAGACACCAGTGGTCCGATTTTGACAAAACTTGGAGGGATAATGCATTTTGGCACTGTGTTCTGGTGTTCAAAACATTTACACTTAGTGGCCTGATGGGGACGCTACAATAAATGGTCATATTTTCTGATTTTGAAAGGCCATAGCTGCTACACCAGCCGGTCTGATTTTGATGAAACGTTGAGGGATGATGCAACTTGTTTCTGATTGCGTCATTTGTGGGGGACGACATGTTTACTTGTTTACTCAAACTGTACTGAAAAATGCGTGTTGAGTAAGTGTTAAAGCAATACCGTTTGTTAAAATATAACAGCTTAGTGATTTTTTTATATTGTTTATAAAGGATGACTGCAAACATAACCAATAATTATTAAAATCAGCTGTGATAACGTTCTGTTTTTCAAGGTATACACCAGCAGCGCGGCTCTCGGAGGTGGTGTACGACTCCACTCTCGTGACCTTCACCTACGACGACGCCTCCGGCACTGTCAAGACCATTCACCTCACCCACAACGGCTTCATTAGCTCTATACGATACAGACAGACAGGTATATATATCTACGCACATGCACACTCACAGAACATACACACTAAAGGACCAAAAGCCACTATAAAATATTTACAATATGCAATGAGTCATTTTTAAATGCATTTTTTAAAAGGGACTACCACAAGCAAAAGAAATATAACTTTAAGCATTTTTACTGTGACAAGAACGCGCAATCATGCAGCTGGTTGAGCCAAGAGCCAGATTTCTTGAGTGGTATCAAACTCGCTAGTCTGGTTTTGAGTCAGCAGTGCCGTTATTTGATCAGGGACTGACACACAATTAGAAGTGTGAGTAGAACTGAGTATCTAAGGGTGGAAGAGACTGTGGTCTACCACAGATGTAAATATGAGACCACCTCCTGGGCTTCCAGCGCTGCTATCTCTCCCCCACCTCCGCAACCAAGCTGCATGATCAAAGTAAACAACTGAATGTTTGAATATAAGCCAGTGTGTAGTGTGTGTGTGTATGTGTATATACGTTATGTTTGTTGTGTGCGTAAATACTAGTCTAGGTTCATGTTTGCATATGTGCATATCTGTGTGTGCCAGTGAACCAGTGAATCTTACCCGGGGCCACCAATCACAAACTAATTAATCTGACAATCGTTTCACTTCTGATATGGAAAATTAGTTAGAAGCACAATGCACCTCATAAATTGCTAAGCTACTGGGTATTAGCCAGTAATGGTATGACCATCAGGGGGCCCGTTTAGATGTAGCAGCAGATAAAGTGGGATACTGCCATTGTTAACACAGTTCATCAATTCCCTCAAGTTCCCGAGTCTTTCCAGAGTCCTTCAGAGTGCTCTGATCTCTGCTATTGGTTCCCTTCACTTGGCTCTGCGATTGGCTCACCATGGTCAGGTGGCACTAATCTCCTTGGCCCAGCCGTGTGTGTGTGTGTGTGTGTGTGTGTCCGTGCATGTGCGCGTGTGTTTATCACTTTGCCCTCCCTGTGAATGGACTCTCACCTTCCTTTAACTGATCTCATTTCAGCAGAACAAACGGAGCCTCACAGAGGAGAGATAGTGGTAATTGTCCCTTGAGAGGAAAGAAGCAAGAGTATAGGGACAAAAATGAGAGACAGGGATAGAGAGGTAGGCGAGGGAGAGGAACAGGAAAAGTAAGGAAAGATGACAGCCTGGGAAAGTGACAGCTAGAGAAGCGAGACGAGCAGACTGCGAGTTCCCCAGGGCTGCAGAAAAGCCTCCACCTCACTCTCAGTGCTTGTGCCATGTTCCCATTAGCACAGGTTTAGAATCAACATTCCACAGAAAATAAAAAGAAAATATGCAATGCTGATCCAGCTCTTTACAGTCTCCAAAGCCAGACAGTTAGTCATTTTAACTGCAATCAGAGTCATCTCAAATAGCATCATAATGGTGTTTCATTAGCAGCCCTTTTTTCCAAATGGAGGATGAGCTGTAGCAGCTAGCAGCAGAGGTGATGAATGGTGTTGTTAAAGTTGATGTTCTGACATTAAGGAGCACATTGGCCCATCATGGCTATTGTCTTTAGATTTCATTATCTCTCCATATTAAAGGTCACCACTGGAAATGCCATAGAGGTGTGAGGATAGTTAAGATTGAATGGATTGCTCTGTGTGTGTCTGTGTTAATGATGTTGAATTAGTCCTTGATTTGAATTAATTAGGTAAGCATGGTATGGCTGGCATAATGACCAATTGTGAAGAGCGTGTGTGTGTGTGTGTGTGTGTGTGTGTGTGTGTGTGTGTGTGTGCGCCTGCCTGTGCATATGTGTGTAGTTTGTGCATGTGTGAACGTGCGTATTTGTATTTACCTCTTTGTCCAAGCTTATGTGCACAGTTCTATGTTTGTGAAGCTTGTATGTGTGTTTGTGAACGCTCAAACCTGAATCTCTATGGATTTCTTACACAAATCCTCTGTGATTCCTCTGTGTAGGTCCTCTGACAAGTCGGCAGATCTTCCGCTTCAGTGAGGAGGGCTTGGTCAATGCCAGGTTTGACTACAGCTACAACAACTTCAGAGTGACTAGCATGCAGGCAGTCATCAATGAGACCCCTCTGCCCATAGATCTGTACCGCTATGTTGACGTGTCGGGACGGGTCGAGCAGTTTGGCAAGTTCAGCGTCATCTTCTACGACCTCAACCAGGTAGGCAGACTACACCTGTGGAATTACCTGTGGAAGCACTTACAATATCATACCATGAGGGCATAAATTGTTATAACTCTAGTAGTCAAGCCTCTAATCTTTGCTTCTTTGCTGCTGTGTTCAAACAAGTAAATCTTTCATGCTGCATGAAGCTCTTCAGCCTGGTGATGGCCTTTTAGGTGCATGCATTTCTTGTTTAGGTGCATGTCTAATCCATCTTGTCTGCGGTTGTCTAGGTGATCACCACCCATCTGATGAAGCACACCAAGGTATTTAACTCCTACGGCCAGGTGGTGGAGGTTCAATATGAGATCCTCAAGTCCATCGCCTACTGGATGACCATCCAGTATGACTCTGCTGGACGCACCACCACCTGTGACATCAGGGTGGGCGTGGACAGCAACGTGACCCGCTACTCCTACGAGTACGACGCAGACAGCCAGCTGCAAAGTGCCTCAGTTAATGAGCGACCTCAGTGGCGTTATAGTTATGACCTCAACGGGAACATCAACCTGCTCAGCCATGGAACCAGTGCTAGGTTAGTAATGTGTCATCATTATGTCATGGCAAGTGTATTTCATGTGTTATCATGTGAATGCCTGTTTTCCCAGCAAAGGTGATTTGATCCTTCTTGTCTGGTTTGATTGCAGACTGACTCCGCTGCGTTACGACCAGAGAGACCGCATCACTCGCCTCGGCGAATTACAGTACAGCGTGGATGACGATGGCTTCCTCCGCCAACGAGCAAACGACCTGTTTGACTACAACTCCAACGGCCTGCTGACCCGCGTCTTCAATCGGGTGTCCGAGCGCACCGTCTGGTACCGCTACGACGGGTTGGGTCGGCGTGTGGCCACCAGGACCAGCCAGGGCCAGCAGCTGCAGTTCTTCTATGCTGATCTGTCGCAGCCCACCAGGGTCAGCCACCTATACAACCACAGCAGCAATCTGATCACGTCCCTGTACTACGACCTGCAGGGCCATCTCATCGCCATGGAGTTGAGCAGCGGGGAGGAGTACTATGTAGCCTGTGACAGCGTAGGGACCCCGAGGGCAGTGTTCTCCAGCAGGGGGCGCCTGGTCAAAGAGATCCTCTACACGCCCTATGGAGAGGTCTACCAGGACACCAACCCCGACTTCCAGCTGGTCATCGGTTTCCATGGAGGCTTGTACGACCCTCTCACCCGACTGGTCCATTTGGGCAGGCGGGACTATGACACGCTAGCGGGCCGATGGACCTCGCCCAATCACGAGCTGTGGGGGGAGCTCAGTAAGGAGCCGAGGCCGTTTAACTTGTACGCCTTCAAGAATAACTGTCCTGTCGGGAGAGTGGAGGAGGTGACCCAGTTTACTACAGGTGAGCTGACACGCACACACACACACACACACACACACACACACACACACACACACTCCTACTCACTCTCATACTTACACCTACACTCAATCAATCACTGACTGACTCACACAAACTGCCACATTACAACTCTCACACTGATGCAGGCAGGTCTCTCGCTCTCAGGCACTCACTCCCACACACATACGCCTACATGGAAAAACATCTGCCACACAGAACAAGTGAAAGGGGCACACAGTTAACCACAGGTGAGCCTCTGTTTGGCAGAGAGAGAAGGTGCGACAGACAGACAGAACATGCTGGACAGAAAAGACAGCCGTGTCTCTGATCATCCTGTTTTTAACACAGGCTGTTGTGTTTTGTTCCCTCTTTTTAACACAGGCTGTTGTGTTTTGTTCCCTCTGTCTGTCAGGAACATACTGTTTCCCCAAGAGGCAAAATAGAAACTGAAGCAAGGAAGCGAGAGAGAGGGAGACGGAATAGTAGGAGGATGAATAGAGGATGTTGGTAGGGGCGTTTGTCCCTCCGGTTAATGGAACATTCATTTGGACTGTCACGTTTTCCTGCAGGCAGATTGTTTATTACAAAAGGAATCTGTTTGTCAGGGCAACACCAGCCAAGCCATCTCTGCCATGTATTATTTACATAAATTGTGTGATTTCCCGTAGAAAGAGTTGTTTCCTTGGCCTTATGACCTTTTGCTCTCTTCACAGTATAGCACATCGTTAACTCCACATTATATTCACATTTTAAGTTTCTTCTTCTCTTTGTTAACTTTCGATCCTTCTGTGTGTGTGTGTGTGTGTGTGTGTGTGTGTGTGTGTGTGTGTGTGTGTGTGTGTGTGTGTGTGTGTGTGTGTGTGTGTATACATCCCTGCTTGCCTATGTACCTCTGGACCTGCGTGGGCGGTGTGTGTCCAGACATTGGTAGCTGGCTGCAGTTGTTTGGCTTCCAGCTTCACAACGTTGTCCCAGGCTTCCCTAAGCCCGAGGTGCGCAGCATGGAGCAGGCTTACGAACTGATGAAAACCCAGACCAAGACCCAGGACTGGGACTCCAGCAAGGTGGGCTGTCTGTCAGCACCCAGTACACCACCACACACACAGTAATTCTTCTCACCCACTGACCTTAAGGGTAGACTCAGAGATGAGCCTTTGACTTTACATGATCGAACTTCATAATGAGCAGTGCTTTCTACCTTCTCAGTGATAAAAATCTAACGGAATACTGTATGAATTTTCCATCAGCTTAGCTTAGTTTTCGTCTCATGTTCTTCCCTCAGGTGGTCTTGGGGATCCAGTGCGAGCTACAGAGACAGCTGAGGAGTTTCATCTCTCTGGAGAGGTTGCCTTTGGTCTCGGAGCCTGTAGGCTCCACATGCCACCGGCCGTCTCGTCCTCCTCCCTTTGGCTCCCGACCCTCCCTCCTTGGCCCCAGCATCCGATTCGCCGTCTCCCACGGACGCGTCAGCGCTGAGGTCATCGGCGTGGCCAGCGAGGACAGTCGCCGTGTGGCGGCCATTTTGAACGGCGCCGTCCACCTGAGCGGGCTAAGCTTCACCGTGCACGGCTGCGACACCCATCACTTCCTCCAGTCCCGGCCGATCGAGGAAGACCTCGCGCTGGGGCTCGGAGTCGGGGGGCGCGTCCTAGAGAGCGGGGTCAACGTGAGCGTGTCTCAGATGAGCGCCACGGTGAACGGCAGGACTCGACGATTCGCTGACATCACCCTCCAACAGGGGGCGCTGTGTCTGTGCGTGCGCTACGGCGGGAGCGAGGAGGAGGAGAGGGCGAGGGTGAGAGAGGAGGCGCGGAGGAGAGCGGTGGAGGGGGCCTGGGAGAAGGAGAGGAAGAGGGTGGAGGAAGGGGACGGAGGAAGCAGGGTGTGGAGCGAGGCGGAGAAGCAGCAGCTGCTGTCTGGAAGACGGGTTCAGGGTTACGACGGCTACTACTCCCTGCCCATAGAGCAGCAGCCGGAGCTGTCCGACTGCCCCTCCAACATCCACTTCATGACACTGAGCGAGGTGGGGGGCAGGTAACAGAGACACACATGCAGCCCCCCACCCCCACCAAAGACTGCCTGTTTCTACTCTACTCTGATTTGTTCTACTGTTTCTATACTGTATCAAAAAAAGAAGACGACGACAAAGAAGAACAAGAACAAGAAGAGAGATTGGGGGAAAAAAAATATTTCCAAATGCCTTTAATTGTGACAAAATGATGGTATTTTATTATTATCGTCCAGTTTCTCCAATTTCTAACAGTGGCACAAGCAGTGTGGTTTGGCTGTGGCTTTGCTTTTTGTATCCAGACTCGCCTGGGACTGATTGACTGACCGACCGACCGACCGACTGACTTACTGACCGACTGTCGTTGCTCTCTCGACACTGTTCATCATATTGGACTTTCTGTTCAACTTCAGTGAACTGTAGAAATGAAGACAGTAGGATTGCCAGTGAATAATCCTTGTCCTGATGTGAGCTCAGATCAAGAGCTCTCTGGTTGCCATTTGAGTTAATACATGGTTTACCTCGGATATACTATCGTTTACATATTGTGTAAGAGAGGCCTTGTCGACTCTGACACTCCCCTTTAGAGAAGGAAACCTGTTTTCTGCCTCTGGTGTGCTCCAACAGTAGTTTGTATGAGTGTGTATACTAAGATCAAGAATGTACATAGCCAGTGCTTTCACACTGAAAAAAGTGCTCAACTGGAAATTCTGTTGTTCATAAGTAAGTGTCAGTATTGTTAATCAATAGAAAAACAATTACATTTTTGCAAAGAATTATACATGGCTATAGTAAATATTCTCGCTGAAAAATCTGACTTTATTGGGTTACAGTGCTGATTAAAGTTATTATGTGTGAATTACTGGATTGCTCCCTGGGATTTCATAGGCATCGTTGCTTATTATTTCTCTCTCTGTCTCTAGTGCTCTCTCTTGCTATCTCTCTCTCTATCTCTCGCTCTTTTTCTCTCTCTCCGTCTGCGCCTTCCTCTCTCTCCTACACACACACATTTGTGTTGCGCTCTTTGTTCTTGTTTCTGGGAGTTTGTAACTTTCAAATCTGTGCTGTCATTATCACCCATCATTATGGCTCAAGCTGAGATATGCATGAGAAACCTGCGTCTGTCAGAAGAGAGGAGAAAAAAAAAAAAAACAGGAAGGGAAAAAGAAATGTGACAGCTGAGGCTCAGCGAGTGGGTGGTGAGTGCAGAAGGGGCAGGACCTGGAGTTGGCTGTGCCGTTCTCTACAGCTTGTCTCCTCTCATTAGGAAATGCCAATCAGACTACATGTGAACCACTTCCAAGCCTGTCCCCGGAAAAAGTTGAAAAAGAAAGTAAAGAAGTTTGGGTTTTTTTTAATTTAGCTACCACTAATCTAGCTCCCCGTCCGTCTGCCTTTCCCCCACCAGCCACCCTCCCTCCGTCACTCCACCATCTGCCCGTCATTAATTGTTTGTGTTTCTCTCCTGGGCTGTGGATGACAGAGCCGTACTATGCATATGTTCTGACTGTGAGCAGGTGATATACGTTCCTGACTAGCACTTTGCTGATCGTCTGCGATGCACCTTCCCTTCGAAACCATATGCTCCGCTAGATGTTGTCCAAGCTCATCTCCGTGGTGAAAAGATGGAGGGTCTGGTTGCTAGGAGACAGCTGCACTGAAGAACGGTCTGTGCTGAATGGATGCTCCCTCTCTCTCTCTTTCTCTCTCTCTAAATTCTCTTTCTCTGTCTCTCTCTCTATCTCGCCATTTGTGTGTGGAGCAGTAATGTCAATCAGATGAATGACAGATTTTTTCCCCCTCTCTGGCAGTCAGCATTCTCTCCATGGAAATCAGTATTTTAATATGTCAAATTGAATTTTTGTTCCACACTATATGTCAGATAGAGACTGGTGTGTATGGCTGTGTATGCGTGACCTCATTTAAAGAGTTTATTTCAACCAATATCATTTATTTTCTTTGCCATTCACATCGCTGAATTGTATTAAGAAACCAGAGCACAATATTTGTTGTCAACTTATGTATGCAGTAATGGATATTAATGTTTCAGCAGTTGAATATTTTACATCTGAACAACACAGCCTCAAAAGTTATGGGGTATTTTCCTTTGCCGCATACGGCCAAAAAAAACAAAAAAAAAAACAGAATTAGTCTGTTCTGAATCAGTGCTAGAACATAAATGACTAATTATCTGTACAGAATTTAACAAACAGAAGCTGATTAATTGGAATTTTTCTGCCAAGTAAAAAAAAAAAATTACAAGAATCAGAAATTTACTTTAAGCACACACAGCATGCAATGGACAGTATTTTTCTCATCACTCACACTTCACAGTATTTTTATTTTTACCTAGACTACAGGCCTAAAAGACACATCAGTGTCAAAGTACCAAATTTGAGGGCAGATTGAGTACTTTCCAACCTAAAGCTCGTCCCTAACCAAGAGCTTGCCGCACCTCTTTCTTCCTGTTTTTCTGTCCCTGAGCAGCAGGCGGTTGCTGCTGCTGGAGGTAAGGGTTTGGGCTGCTGTGTGTGGGTGACAGGCTATTACAGGGTGTCTGTGCCTCTGTGTGTGTTTGTGCCCGTCTCTGAGCAGTGACAGGGTAGAGCAGAGGCATAGCAATTCCTTGGTCAGGCTTCTGGAAGGCTGCTATCAAGTTCTTGATTTTCCGGAAATATCGCTTCTGCACACCAGGAACGGTCTGAAAAAGAGAAGCAGAGGAGATTTCAGCCCCTCCATCTCCATCTCCACATCAAACCCCGCAGGGAAATGAAGAGGACAGGACAGGCGCTCTCTCTGGGGTGGCCCGGCCTGAAATGAGCTCTCACAGATTCTCCTTATAAAGACATCAGATACACCAAAGTACAGAGAGGAACACATGCCATATCACACCATCTTTGGCTGAATTTTGATTGAAACATTTTCAGTGGTTTTGCAGATGCTTTCAGGACTATTTTTAGGAAAACACGTCATAAATTGAGGATGTATCTAAGAACTTCAGCATGCTGGATCACTGTGTTGTACCCTTAAAATATGTTAAAAATGTTAAAAATAAAAATGGACCAGGTGTATACAATTTCCCATTTGGCAGGCGCTTTTATCCAAAGCGACAAGGTATAATTGTATAAAGTAGGTGGTTTCCAGTCCACATCGCATGCCATTGCCTCTCCCACAGTACTCATATATCTACATTATCTGCTCTTGCCAGTTTGGAAACTGTCAGGAATACTGGAGTGCATTGTGCAGTGGGATGGGCTGGGAAGACAGCACCATGTCAGTCAAGTCAACAAGACTGTCATTTATATATACAGTATACAGTATCATGTAATTTGGTCCAAGCTAGTATTGAAGATACAGTAAAAGAAAATCAGTTCAATTAAATGCAGTTCAATAGACCTGATTTATCCCCAAGGGGCAATTAGATATGAGCAGTTAACATATATCTATTCATAGAGCATGACAATTCAAAAGAAATATGCCATTATGTAGACATCTATAATTGCTGTAACAACAGTCAGACATAGAGGGGAAACTTACTCTTAGAAATTTTTAAGAAATTATACCTAACAATGGGCCTTTAGTTCATTAAACTGTTCACAAATCAGTTTGCTAGATCTCCATTTTAGTTGATCACATGACAAATTAGGAAAATTCAGCTTAAAGTCCTGAATTACAGTTACATCCCTATGGGCTTTTAGCACATTCTGTTTGTCTACAACAAGCATTTATTTCAGGATTTATGTGGCATCTCAAACACTTAAACTGCTCCATTATCTCAAGGTGGAACATCAAATCTCAGATTTATTTGTGATTGAATAACATTGAAATAATACAAAGATAATTTTCCAAAAAAAAGTGTAAAAAAAGTATTTACTTCTGTGGTTTCAATAAAAAATAGAATATGTTGTTTAGAATTAATCTTCAGGTTGCAACAAAGGTTTTTCTTTGCAAAATGACTTCCATTGTGTCTTCCTTGCTAAGATGGCCTGCTTCCAACACTCAACACAATTTGTACGTGTCTGATATGGCGTCCGTTTGGCCTTACTGAAATTAATACTTTTTCAAGGATCTTTGCATTATTTCTATTTAATTCCTTTACAATACTTCAAATTATAATATCTTCCATAAAGCACTCAGAGGATTTCTGAAGTTATAATTTAATATATTTAAAATATAGAGCGTTGTACCCTTGAAAATATTACAATTTTGTCAACTAAGGACTTAGATTATCTGCTGTCCTTTAAAAAGTAGAATAATTTGTTTTCATTTTGTGATATCAATCATTGTAAGAGTAGATGTCGCGTTTTTTCAAAGGGTGAAAATCTTGTTTTGGAATGAAACTCTTCAAATGCATTTTTAAATCAGTCAATCAAATGGAGAGAGCACTTTCCATAGCAATGCACTTTGGCTGTCTCCTTCTTCCCGAGCCCATAGTCTGGCCATAAGTGTTACCTCTGTTTCCCCGAATATTTCATTAAAGTGACTGATATTGCACATGAATAATGTAAGCTGTTATTGAGCTTGTAGTGAAATTCATGTAATTCGGGTCTTTCTCCCTTCTGTTCTGTTGATGCTGTCAGTAAAAATGAGCTGGGGTGAAATGTAGTTACAACAGCATCGAGCTTAGTTGTCAGACAGAGACATAGTCGTCTGATGTCTCTATACATCCACATCTCTGGGTGTTTGCCAACTCTCAGTGCTCAATTACATATCCCATCAGAAATGCTGTCAACTGCAATTCTATGTTTCCCATCTCTGGTGTATATATTAATGCTGATGCTGTGGCGTAGGCTACTCATCTTAAATTTGCGGTGGAACTATCTCTGAGTGTGTTATTACTAACGGAAAGTAATGCATCCATCTCTCGCTGCTGTCAATCCTCAAAAAACTTATGTTTGCCTCAAATTCCTCGCTTGCTGAATTAGTTCTGCGCTGAAACACCCTCCGTATCTGATACATGCAGCGCGTGTGAAAGCCAAAGCGGATGGACGAGAGGCGAGGCGACATAAAAAGAAGGCTAAGTCAAACTACAAAATGTCTCACCTCTGCCGCCCATGAGCCTCCGTCGTCCAGGTGGAGTCTGTAGGTGTAGACGTATCCGTTGCACCTGCACAGACACAGACACACACACACACACACACACACACACACATACATACATACAGAGAGAGACAGAGACAGACACCGTTGACCCTGTCAGTAAACACTGCTGAAATAGGGTGCTTGACCCCACTATCATCATCACTGCTCCTCCGAGACTCTGTTCATTTCACACTCAACACACCGCGGCAAGAATAGAATGGAAAATATTGTTTTCTCTTAATGATCAGTTGGTTTGTTTATGCCTGGGTGTCTACACAATGTTTATCTATATCTAAGAAAACAAGTGTAGATCAATAATGGGTAGAATAATAGAAAATATGATTGCATGTGTGTGTGTGTGTGTGTGTGTGTGTGTGTGTGTGTGTGTTGGGGGGGGGGCTGATCAATCGCAGTAATGGCCTGATCAAATTGGCCTAACTGAGTGTGTGTGTGTGTGTGTGTGTGTGTATACTCACAGCACACACAGGCAGTAGACGCCAGCCATGCTGTCGCTGTTGCGGACCAGGTAGCAGCCGTCCCGGCCGTCCTGGGCCAGCCGCCGCTCCCCCTCCGCCTTGCCGATGGGTCCGTGGTACACAGACAGGTTCTCCATCACAGCTATCCAGAGGCTAAACTCCACTCCAGCCCTCTCTGCTTTGTTCTGCTCCCCGCTGCCAACTCCCTCTCTGTCTCCTTCAACTTTGTTACTGCAGGCGAGTCTTTGGTCTTTGCAGTATGCGCTCCAGACTGTGGGAACACAGGTGAGGCAGCTGTCCAGTGTCTCACTTGATATTGGTGCCAGCTATTTCAAATTTCTGTCAGGGAGCCGAACGCTGGCGAGCGAGCTTTCTGATTTTCCACTCCCTTAACCTGAGTGATAGCAGCTCTCTTCAACCTCTAACCTTTATGGCTTAGTGCTTAGTCGTCCTCTCTCTCTCTCTCTCTCTCTCTCTCTCTCTCTCTCTCGCACGCACGCACGCACACACACGCGTAGGCCTACATACAGTGCCAGTTTGTACATCTCTCAGGAAATGATTGTATTTTTCAACAGGAAACAACATCAAAGATTCTAACTGAAAATTTCCGCAATAGAAAGCACAAGAGCGGGATAACAAAAAAAAGGCAGTATCACTTTTTGCAGAGGAAAAATAACATTCTGCGCGTATGTCGTAACTTGCACTTGTTTCCAGCTTAATCATCTTGAGGTCACACTTTGCTTTCTTCTTAATAACTGAACTCTGCTCTGACGCCCTCTTGTTTCACCATATTTTCCACTGATTAACCATAGATAGGCCTAGTGATCAATGGTTTATTGATCTAAATCAGAAAATATGTTACAATACTTCCTATTTCTCGACTGTCTTGGCTTATGATAAAATTAAGGGCAATTTATATTTATCCAGACTTCTTTAATAATTGATGAATTTTGAAATGTTATGTTAAAAATAAATATTTGTTAGAGTAAACAATTTAATCCTCCTATTATGTTGCAATTAACTAAAGTCTTTTATGTTTGGGGTCAAATTGATCCCAGCAATTTAAACCTACATTTTTTTGTAATTGAAAGTAATAAGTTTAGGTCTCAGCTGCTTTGCTTTGTGTCTCTCCGCTGACCAACTTAATAGCCCTGTAAATAAAATATGAATCCCCTCACCCTCCCCTTAACTATGAAAAATATGCAAATCAACATAAAGTCTCATTGTTTTACCTAAAATGGAAAACATTATGTTTTTGGTGTTTGAAAGGCTTTATATTGCTTTTAAGTAGCCTACCTGTTTGTGTTTATTATTGTTATTATTT